>NC_051181.1:163489673-163542173 GCF_013339695.2 Rhipicephalus sanguineus | reverse complement strand
TATATCTGTAGCTCAGCGGCCACAACGGCCACAACGGCCAAAGGCCATTTTTGTTACGAAGCTGAGCCCGGACACCACTGCTGCTGACATCAAAAAACATATTGCTTCATTCGATATGTCTCCCATTTCCTGCCGGCGACTTCAAACAAGATTCCAGTCATATTCTTCATTCTATATCGAAGTTGACGAGGACACGCTACAACGCCTGAATGACCCTTCGATGTGGCCCCTCGGATGCCTCTTCAAGCCATTTCGTGGGGAGCTGCGCAATGACATGCTTCATCCCTCTGAGCTAGTGCCTGGAATCGAAAGTGCCGTGTAACGTAGACATATTCTACCAAAATGCTCGGGGTCTGCGTACCAAGACACTCGAGTTTTTCTCTAATGTTCTTTCGTCTTCTTTTCCTATTATCGCTATTTCTGAAACCTGGCTCGGCACTGAAATTCCCTCATCGGACTTTTTTCCCCCGACCTACACCACCTTCCGCCGTGACCGAGATTTCAGTGAAACCAAACAGAAAGGCGGTGGCGTGCTGATTGCCATTGACAATTCACTGAAATCCGTTAGACGGAAAGACCTAGAAACTATCGAAGAATCGATCTGGCTAGAAATCAACCTTGAGCGCCGTGAAAAATTGTTGATTGGATGCTTCTATTTACCGCCCAGCATTTCCCCTACCTCGTTTCACGATGTCATGTCTTCTATTGAACTTGTGATATCTTCTCATTGTGGGCACAGAATTATTGTTCTTGGGGATTTCAATGCACCTGGAATTGACTGGAGCACGCTTACCTTTTCTCATTACAATCATTTCACAGAGAAAAAGTGCAGCCTGCTCTTGGACTTTCTGGCGTTTAATTCCCTAGTGCAACATAATTCAGTCGTCAATTCCAGTGGCAACGTCTTAGACCTGTGTGTGTCAAACGATCAACCCCTTGAAGTTTCCCGCTCCAACATCTCTCTTGTACGTCCGGACAAATTCCACCCACCACTTAACGTAAGATTATCTGCATCAGCCGAAACAACGAGCTACAGCTGTTACGTAAACAAATCTCCAAGATTTGCGTTCAAGCGAGGTGATTACACGGGCCTCTATCATCACTTGTCCACCGTTGAGTGGTCACAGGTTACTGACAAACCTAATGTTGATGACCAGGTTGATCGGTTTACGGAGCTTGTACTGAGCAGCATGCTTAATTTTATTCCCCAGTATACACCTCACCAACGTAAATATCCCCACTGGTTCTCATCTGAACTTATCAGTGCACTGAAGCATAAAGATCACGCACACAGGAAATCTAAATGTTCTCCATCCAGCGAGTGGAAGGAAGAGTTCAGCTTTTTTCGAACTCTCTCTAAACGCCTATATAAACGGGATCATAGTTCCTACATTGAATTCTTAGAAAAAAGCGCCTCTGACAGGCCGGCTGAGTTTTGGAAGTATGTACGTAAACGGTCTAGCAAAAGCGGAGAGTCCTTCAGACTACTAGACTCAAATGGGGTAGAAGTGCATGCCGTCGCTGACTGTTTTGCCACACATTTCTCATCCGTTTATAAGGCCTCAGACTCCAGCACTGATATCAGACAACAGCCCAAGGCAGTTAGCTCATCCAGTGCTTTGTCGCTGGATGAAAATCTTATCAGCGAATGCATTAAGCGCTTAAAACCATCCTTATCATGTGGCCCAGATGGCATCCCCTCCGCCATACTAAAAGCATATGGTACTATATTTGTCCCAGTACTGACTACGATATTTAATAACTGCCTGGACACTTCCACATTTCCTAGCATGTGGAAAACTGCTCGTGTTTTCCCAGTATTTAAGTCGGGCTCTAAGACAGATGTTTCTAATTATCGACCGATTTCTCTACTATGTGCCACATCAAAGATCTTCGAACTGGCTCTTCACAAAATATTGTCTTTTTGTGTGAAAAACTCATTGATTCCAAATCAACATGGTTTCCTTGCTGGCCGCTCAACTACCACAAATCTTGCTAGTTTCATGACGCAGATCTCCACACCTATTTCTCAGAGAGGACAGGTTGACGTAATCTACTGTGACCTGAGCAAGGCTTTTGACGTAGTCAGCCACACACTGATTATGGTTAAACTTGCGAACTTTGACGTTGACTTGTCGATTGTGAATCTCTTGCACAGCTATCTGCTCAATAGATCTTGTTATGTTGCCGTAAATGGCCAAACCTCTTCTTTGTATAAAGTGACTAGTGGGGTCCCTCAAGGGTCGGTATTAGGCCCACTCCTATTTTTAATTTACGTTAATGATGTTTCTTTTGCCATTCGTAATTCTTCTTTCCTCTTGTATGCCGATGACATCAAGATATTTAAGGAAATTCATTCAGTTAACGACTGTCGCTTGCTGCAGTCAGATTTGTGTTCTTTTTCCGAATGGTGCAACGGCAATAACCTTTCTCTAAATACCTCAAAGACAAAATTCATGTCTATCACTCGCAAAACATCTAGCGTGTCATTTCAATACTTTGTCAATTCTGTGCCGTTATGCAAGGTTTATGAAATCAGTGATCTTGGTGTTGTTGTTGACAGCGCGTTAAACTTTTCTTCTCACGTTAAGCGTGCTGCTATGCGGGGCCTTCGTTCTCTCGGATGTGTTTGTAGAATATCTCGAGAATTCAGGTCTCCCATGGCCCTACACAAATTGTACACGGCAATATGTCTTCCGCAACTTGAGTATGCGTCCGTGATATGGAATGGCATTGCTCAATCCAGCGGTAACACCATTGAACGAGTCCAGAAAAAATTCCTCAGCATATATAACCATCGCTTTGCTAAAAATGACTCTGGATCTCGTTCAAATACTGCTGAATCATTATCACTGCCATCACTTCACTGCCGACGAGATCGTTCTGATCTCTTATTTCTCTACAAGCTAGTCCACGGTATCATATCCTGCCCTGTACTTCTCAATTGTGTTAATTTTCGAATTCCGCGTAAGTTAACCAGAGAGAACAGACCGTTTCATGTACCCGCCTGCTTCTTCCAACACTCTACCGTTCACAGAATACAAAGTCTTTATAATATTAATTTTCTTGATCTTGACGTTTTTCATAGTCCACAATCATTGTTTTTATCCGAGCTTTGCACTGTCTTGACATAGTATGGCACAATGTACAAAGTCTTCCCTTCTCCGTCTTTCCGCATAGTTGTATATGTGCAATCTAATTTTTTATTTTCCTTCAATATTTCTCATATTGTCTTATTTTACTCCTCCCCTTTTGTGTTCATTTCTCTTTGTTTGTGTTCATTTCTCTGTTTTTGCTCTTTTTATTTCTGAAGACTGTCTGTATTGTATTGTTTATTTTTATTGATTTTTTTTTGCGTGCGCCTGCACAAAGACCTCACGGTTGTTCCTGGGCACGTTAAATAAATGATTGATTGATTGATTGATTGATTGATTATTATTATTATTATTATTATTATTATTATTATTATTATTATTATTATTATTATTATTATTATTATTATTATTATTATTATTATTATTATTATTATTATTATTATTATTATATAGTCCCGCACCATGGCTCCCAGTCGGGATGCATGCTTGCTATGCTCCTGCCCGTTTTTCGGTAAGCAGCAGTTTTTCCGCTGTGAAAGTTGCTCTAAACGCGTTCATGCGAAATGTGTAACCTGGCCTGATGAAGAGCTGCAACTCCTGAAGTCTGGATCGCGCTCATTTTGCTGCAATTTATGTGATCTGAGCCGTGCTTCTGGTAAGCCTAGCGAAAGTAGCTCGTCGGGGTGCAGCGGTGAGCATTGCAGTTCTCAAACCGGTTCCCTCTCCACGTGTACCCCTCCGGGTGACGAACTCGCCGGGCTGCGCCGCCTCCTCCTCGACGCATTGGAGGGAATCTCGTTCCTCAGCGACGAGGTATCCCAACTACGCGAAGACAACGAGCGGCTCCGTAAGGATCATTCCCGCGGTGTTGAACAACAAGCTCGCGTGGTCGCCTCCCTTCGTGCAGAGGTCCGCCTCCTGCGTGAGGAGCTGACGCGCCGCACGGCCGCCGTGGCAGTGAAGGCACCTGTGAAACCCCCAGCGCATGTGACCGTTGACCCGTCTGTGACCTCCAAGCAACCTGCGTTCTCCGAACAACCCCTCTCCAAAATTCTTTCATCTTCGACTTCGCCGCCAGCTGACGTAGACACGTCGGAGCGTGTCAGTGTGATGCCTGTGACAGCCTCTTCTGCAGCGGTGACTGAGGGTGAAAGAAAGAAGAAACCCGCCTCGTTTGGAGTTATGAAAACATCCACTATATCTGTAGCTCAACGGCCACAAAGGCCACAATGGCCAAAGGCCATTTTTGTTACGAAGCTGAGCCCGGACACCACTACTGCTGACATTAAAAAACATATTGCTTCATTGGATCTGTCTCCCATCTCCTGCCGGCGACTTCAAACAAAGTTCCAGTCATATTCTTCATTCTATATTGAAGTTGACGAGGAAACACTACAACGCCTGAATGACCCTTCGATGTGGCCCCTCGGATGCCTCTTCAAGCCATTTCGTGGGGAGCTGCGCGATGACATGCTTCATCCTTCTGAGATAGTGACTGGAATCCAAAGTGCCGTGTGACGTAGACATATTCTACCAAAATGCTCGGGGTCTGCGTACCAAGACACTCGAGTTTTTCTCTAATGTTCTTTCGTCTGCTTTTCCTATTATTGCTATCTCTGAAACCTGGCTCGGCACTGAAATTCCCTCATCTGACTTTTTTCCCCCGACCTACACCACCTTCCGCAGTGACCGAGATTTCAGTGAAACCAAACAGAAAGGCGGTGGCGTGCTGATTGCCATTGACAATTCACTGAAATCCGTTAGACGGAAAGACCTAGAAACCATCGAAGAATCGATCTGGCTAGAAATCAACCTTGAGCGCCGTGAAAAATTGTTGATTGGATGTTTCTATTTACCACCCAGCATTTCCCCTGCCTCGTTTCATGATGTGATGTCTTCTATTGAACTTGTGATATCTTCTCATAGTGGACACAGAATTATTGTTCTTGGGGATTTCAATGTACCTGGAATTGACTGGAGTACGCTTACCTTTTCTCATTACAATCATTTAATAGAGAAAAAGTGCAGCCTGCTCTTGGACTTTCTGGCGTTTAATTCCCTACTGCAACATAACTCAGTCGTCAATTCCAGTGGCAACGTCTCAGACCTGTGTGTGTCAAACGATCAACCCCTTGAAGTTTCCCGCTCCAGCATCTCTCTTGTACGTCCTGACAAATTCCACCCACCACTTAACGTAAGATTATCCGCATCAGCCGAAACAACGAGCTACAGCAGTTATGTAAACAGATCTCCAAGATTTGCTTTCAAGCGAGGTGATTACACGGGCCTGTATCATTACTTGTCCACCGTTGATTGGTCACAGGTTACTGACAAACCAAATGTTGATGACCAGGTTGATCAGTTTGCGGAGCTTGTACTGAGCAGCATGCGTAATTTTATTCCCCAATACACACATAAACAACGTAAATATCCCCACTGGTTCTCATCTGAACTTATCAGTGCACTGAAGCATAAAGATCGCGCACACAGGAAATCTAAATGTTCTCCATCGAGCGAGTGGAAGGAAGAGTTCAGCTTTTTTCGAACTCTCGCTAAACGCCTATATAAACGGGATCATAGTTCGTATATTGAATTCTTAGAAAAAAGCGCTTCTGACAGGCCAGCTGAGTTTTGAAAGTATGTACGTAAACGGTCCAGCAAAAGCGGAGAGTCTTTCAGACTACTAGACTCAAATGGGGTAGAAGTGCATGCCGTCGCTGACTGTTTTGCCGCACATTTCTCATCCGTTTATAAGGCCTCAGACTCTAGCACTGATATCAGACCGCCTAAGGCAGTTCGCTCACCCAGTGCTTTGTCGCTGGATGAAAATCTTATCTGCGAATGCATTAAGTGCTTAAAACCATCCTTATCAAGTGGCCCAGATGGCATCCCCTCCGCCATACTAAAAGCTTATAGTAGTATATTTGCCCCAGTACTGACTACGATATTTAATAACTGCCTGGACACTTCCACATTTCCTAGCATGTGGAAAACTGCTCGTGTTTTCCCAGTATTTAAGTCGGGCTCTAAAACAGATGTTTCTAATTATCGCCCGATTTCTCTACTATGTGCCACATCAAAAATCTTCGAGCTGGCTCTTCACAAAATATTGTCTTTTAGTGTTAAAAGCTCATTGATTCCTAATCAACATGGTTTTCTCGCTGGCCGCTCAACTACCACAAATCTTGCTAGTTTCATGACGCAGATCTCCACACCTATTTCTCAGAGAGGACAGGTTGACGTACTCTACTGTGACCTGAGCAAGGCTTTTGACGTAGTCAGCCACACACTGATTATGGTTAAACTTGCGCAATTTGATGTTGACTTGTCGGTTGTGAATCTCCTGCAGAGCTATCTGCTCAATAGATATTGTTATGTAGCGGTAAATGGCCAATTATCTTCTTTGTATAAAGTGACTAGTGGGGTCCCTCAAGGGTCAGTATTAGGCCCACTCCTATTTTTAATTTACGTTAATGATGTTTCTTTTGCCATTCGTAATTCTTCTTTCCTCTTGTATGCCGATGACATAAAGATTTTAAAGGAAATTCATTCAGTTAACGACTGTCGCTTGCTGCAGTCAGATTTGCGCTCTTTTTCCGAATGGTGCAACGCTAATAACCTTTCTCTGAATGCCTCGAAGACAAAATTCATGTCTATCACTCGCAAAACATCTAGCGTGTCATTTCAATACTCTGTCAATTCTGTGTCCTTATGCAAGGTTTATGAGATCAGTGATCTTGGTGCTGTTGTTGATAGCACGTTAAACTTTTCTGCTCACGCTAAGCGTGTTGCTTTGCGGGGTCTTCGCACCCTAGGCTGTGTTTGCAGATTGTCTAGAGAATTCCGTTCTCCTATGCCCTTCCGAAAATTGTACACCGCGCTATGTCTTCCTCAACTGGAGTATGCGTCCGTGATATGGAATGGCATTGCCCAATCCAGCGGTAACACCATTGAACGAGTCCAGAAAAAATTCCTTAGCATATATAACCATCGCTTTGCTAAAAAATCTCGTTCAAATACTGCTGAATTATTATCATTGCCATCACTTCACTGCCGACGAAATCGTTCTGATCTCTTGTTTCTTTACAAGCTAATCCACGGTATCATATCCTGCCCTGTACTTCTCAATTGTGTTAATTTTCGAATTCCGCGTAAGTTAACCAGAGAGAACAGACCGTTTCATGTACCCGCCTGCTTCTTCCAACACTCTACCGTTCACAGAATACAAAGTCTCTATAATGTTAATTTTCTTGATCTTGACATTTTTCATAGTCCACAATCATTGTTTTTATCCGAGCTTTGTACTGTTTTGACATAGTATGGCACAATGTACAAAGTCTTCCCTTCTCCGTCTTTCCGCATAGTTGTATATATGCAATCTAATTTTTCATTCCCCTTCAATATTTCTCGTGTTGTCTTATTTTACTCCTCCCCTTTTGTGTTCATTTCTCTTTGTCTACGTGTATTTGCTCTTTTTATTTCTGAAGACTGTCTGTATTGTAAACTTTATTTTTATTGTTTTTTTTTGCGTGCGCCTGCACAAAGACCTTACTGTTGTTCCTGGGCACGTTAAATAAATGATTGATTGATTGATTGATTATTATTATTATTAAGCTGACCAGAGAGAATAGACCTTTTCATGTAACCGCCTGCCTCTGTGAACATTCGACCATTGGCAGGATACAACGTCTTTACAATGCTTACTTTTTGGAGCTCGATGTTTTTCACAGCTCCCAGTCGTTGTTCTGCTCCGAGCTTTGCACTGTACTTACATAGCCTTGTACACTGTTGATATATTTTTTTCTGTCTTCGCATAGTTGTATATGTGCAATTTTATAACGTTTTTTATCCCTGATATTTTATTATGAATGTTTCCCTTGTTTTTTTGTGTTTTTTGTGTTTTTTTCGTGCGCCAGTACAAAGACCTTACGGTTGTTCCTGGGCACATTAAATAAACGTTTGATTGATTGATTGATTGATTGATTGATTGATTGATTGATTGATTGATTGATTGATTGATTGATTGATTGATTGATTGATTGATTGATTGATTGATTGATTGATTGATTGATTGATTGATTGATTGATTGATTGATTGATTGATTATTATTGGCACACGAGACACAGAGAGAGAGAGACAGAGACTGAATGAGGAAATGGCAGGGACCTCTAATGGGAACATCTGGTTTGATCACCTACACTTGAGAGAAAGGGAATTGAGAAAGGAAAAGTGAGATGGCATATGTACAGTTGCGAAAAGAATAATGATCGGGTTTTAATGGTACATGATAGGCAGAAGTTGTGTTCAATGAAAGCTAGAGATAAAAAGAACAGTTAAAATGTGGCAGGATAGTCAAGATTGGTGTAATATATCATAAGAACTTCCGCTGGCCGATATTGAGTTTGCGTTGGCGGGCTCTGTTTTGCAAATTATAAGTCAAGTTCAGCTTCCGCACTAGCTTAATATTCTGAGCAATACGACTGCGTAAAAATCCCGCCACGGTGGTCAAGTTGTTATGGTGCTCGACTGCTGACCCGAAGGTCGCGGAATCGAATCCCGGCCGTGGCGGCCGCATTTTCCATTGAGGTGAAAACGCTGGAGGCCCGTGTACTTACATTTAGGTGCACGTTAGAGAACCCCAGGTGGTCGAAATTTCCCGAGCCCTCCACTACCTCGTCCCTCGTAATCATATCGTGCTTTTGGGACGTAAAACCCCAACAATAAAAATTACTACTTCATAAACGCGCGATCGTGCGCGTAGGAAAAGAAAAAGCGCTGTGATCCGAAGAATTCTTTAACGCAATGTCTTCTATGACTCTACACTAGCACACCCATCGGCCCGTATGTTACAACATATGCTCTTATACACGCACATATAGAAACACTAATCTTAAAGAAACAAAGCACATTGACGGACAAATCAGCTTTGCGAAACAATATACCACTACATAAAACTGCACATACAGTGTAGCCTCGTATATGCAGCTCTAAAGCACAATTACACCCTTGGGATAGCGCATTATGCGATGGAATGGCCTTGCAAGGTATTTCAAAGTTTGGCCACCCATTTGTCCAAACCGTGCATGTAGCATCGCATACAAAAGCTTGTGTACGTACCAGGGTTAGAGAATACCGCCATTGAGCGGCTCCTTGTCCGGCCTCTCGAATAAATGATTACTG
Organism: Rhipicephalus sanguineus; assembly: GCF_013339695.2. Lineage (NCBI taxonomy): Eukaryota > Metazoa > Arthropoda > Arachnida > Ixodida > Ixodidae > Rhipicephalus > Rhipicephalus sanguineus. The sequence goes on along the minus strand of NC_051181.1, from coordinate 163,532,897 downwards.
CGTAAAGCCTGTAAGAAACCTGCTCGTCTCTAAGATGCACGCACCTCTTAATAACGCCTGTTCTTACTTTCAATATAGCTATATTTTACACCCCCATTTTGAGCCAGTTGCTACGTGCCACTGTGGCACAAGGAAGCATAGAAACCTTAGGTGTACTCACACATACATCGCATTTCTCCCTTTACCCCGTTCCTCGCCATTCGTTTCTCAATAAAAAAAAAGTACACAGTCTCAAGACATGCCTTCGTTCACGTGATATTTATACGGCGACATCTCAAACTGCATCCGCATGAACTGTTGTTTACATTTTGAAATACCTTGTGACCGCTCGTGCCTACTCTATAAACGTAAAAAAGAAACAACAGTGGTCAAGTTGATGTCGAGTTAAGTAACTTTGAATAACTTCCGCAGCTTTTTCGCTTCACGTTGACTTCAGCGTACGCATTCAATCAGCCTAATGACCATGAATTCTGTGTCCCTTTGCTTAGAAGAGAAAAGCGGAGAAGAAGGGACAATATGCTGGTTAAGCAGATCAGAAAGGGCGGTAATCTACCCTGCTCTGAGGAACGGGTGAAGGGCAGGTCTTAAGATAAGAATAAAGAGAAACACACAGAGAAAGCGGTAGGCCAGGCAAACCGTATTACGGTCGACCATATTTAATTTAAAGATTTCGCGCAATCTTCGCCTGACCGATTGCAACAAACGTCATTGAATCTTTCATTATTATTTTTTCGATCACGGGATCTGCTTTCAAGAAAAGAGTCATTTTTCGCATCTTGTCGGGGATCTGTACTGCACGGAATCATTTGTTACCCTTCGTGCGTTCGAGTGGTGTCGTAGGTCCCGGCCAGCTGTAATTAACCCCAAGCTTCACGCTTAGCGTTTTTCAGTTGATGAGAAGTTGCAAAAGGCAATTGTCGTAAGAAAATGAAAAAAGAATTGTTTATGGACAGTAAAGACATTAAGGCAGCAGTGTAATCGTGTTCTTGGGGCCACTACCCTTGTCAGGTTGGGAAATGCTTCAAGAGACGCGAAAGTGACAAAGGGTTGCCCAAGAGTCTCGTAACGCAACTTTCCCTCGAGACGGAAAGTTCGCTACCCTCAAGGCATCAGCGAGTTCAAACAGAGGCGTGGTTCTACGAAAAGGCAGCGGAATAAAATAAGTTTGTTGGTTGCTCCGATGAAGAAAATCCACAGGGGACACGGATACAGTGACGCGCAGTCTCTTCTCGTTCTCCCTCTTTTTTTTTATGTCTATGGAGGGTCTGGTTTCAGTAAAACAAGACGGCAGTTAACGATATAAAACAATAGTGTACTAAGAGCACCGAACACTTACGTAGAGAACGCTGTATGAGGTAATACAACAGACAGGGCTCGTGCGTCTCGCTCAGCTGCTGTCCACGGCAAGAGGCCTTGCAAGGTGGCAGCGTCCTCCCGCTGTCTCTAGCGGCGACTCGTCTACACTGGCGTCCTCTCCTGGGTACCAAAATTATACGCGGCGCGTTTTCCGCGCGCGAGAAGGGCATTAAATCATCAGCGGTGGGATAAAGTGTGTCGTGTGGTACGCTGCTGTGTTCGACGAGAGGAAGGTTGTAGTACAGCTAAGCATATTAGTTTATCGTTGTTTCTTTTCCTTCAACGTCTCGTTGCTTCTGCCACATTTCTGAGGAGCGTCAGCAATTGCGACAGCGCGAAAGGTGCCGAGGTCCTCCGCTTTGGGAACGAAATTACATCACCACTTCCGAAGGGTTCCTTTTTTTATTTTTCAGGCATCGGTGCTACTATAGAAAAGAGAAACAGTATTTTACTTGTTTATTAATTGCGGAATTAAATGCTTTCGCGCCTCATTTGTATGGCGCATCATAACATTGTGGTTATGAAGCAAAGTGAGCGCAGTGGAAAGTGGTCGGTTGATGCTTGAATTGGAGGAGGAGGGGAGCAGTTCAGCGTGCCTCGGCGGTTGAGGGGGCGGTGGCGGTGTTAGCGTGCATCTCCTTTTATAGTACCGATGAAGCGGTTATAGAATCTTCAATGTGGGAGGTGCTGGGTTCGATTCCATGTGCCGACGGGCACCCACCATCCATTGCGTGTGTGTATGCGTGTGCACGCGCGTGTGTGCGACGGCGAAGAGTGGTAACCGGACTAGGCGCACGCCTGTGTAAGGTGGTTTCCTGTTTCTGCTCGTTTCTCTCACCCTGACGGTGGCAAAATATATGGAGAGAAACTCGTATTATATATTCACCCCGAAAATGGAATTAAAAAAGAATGCGACGCATGCGATGGCATCATTGAAATCAGACACATGGTGGCGGGCTCTCCCGCGACTCTCTCCGGCCCCCGAAGAAAAATGGCTTCACTGGCAGAAGATGATCTCCAGCTGTTCGTATCAAGATCAACTACGGGCTGTCCAGAGGGTTCACGATGGCGCCCTAAGGCTCGGCCTAACGGTGCCGACGTGGACGCGGCCCGCCTCGGTCTGAAACGACCGGGCTTCAGGACTCTTAATAAAGTTTTGTGAATGAATGAATGAAAGTCGTATTCCGGCCGTGAAATCATGCTTGGAGTATCGCACTAGGGAGCACAACAGTAAAGTCGGTGCCAAAACAGTGACCCATGTATTAACGCGATAGCGTTAAAGAGCTCGCTTCGCAGAAATTCCGGTGTCGGCGTGGGTGTCGGCTTCGTTGGTTGTGAGCGAAAAATCATCATCTTGTCCGTGACCAAAAATCGAGAAAGATGCGAATAAAATAATGAAAATCTTAGGTTCGAGTGAGACTCGAACCCAGGTCGTCTGCGTGGCAAGCAAGTGTTTTACCACAGAACCATGCTATTGCTAAAAACTGCTTCGGAAAAAACACTATATGAATGTCATGTAGTGGAAGGAGTCTCCTTAAAAGGACACTAAAGGCAAATATTAAGCCGACGTTGATTGTTGAAATAGCGGTCCAGAAACCTCGTAGTGCTACTTTTGTGCCAAGGAAGTGCTTATTTTGAAATAAAATCCAGTTTTAGTGGTCCGCAGCGCGTTAGCGCACTTCAAATCACCCGCCTGGAAGCAGCCTTTCTGACGTCACTGTTGCAGTGCCCAACGTTGCCCGGCTTTACTGCGCGGCGGCGTGCACTGGCGGCGTGCACCATTCGGGCATGCGGCAACATCACATGCATGCGGCATTTTGTCTATCTTTCTGTCAGAGCAAATTTCACGAGCGCACAAAACACACGCGGCAGTACGCATTATAGAAACTACCACTGAGACGCGACCGCGTGAGCGAAGCCGGGTGCCGGGCGAAACGTAGCTCGGCGAAAACGGAACCTTTGAACCACGCGCGCCGTTCCCCATGGCAACGCCAAAGAGGTTCTTTTTTCATGAATCAAACAGAAACGAACAAGCAGCATTTTATTACGTCTCTTGATGCACGAAAGCTTCTTTTTTTACTGCAGCTAGTTTCATTACTAGTGAATAATTGTAGTCGGATGCTCTCACGTCATCGGGATCTTTTCCAAAATGTCCCCCTCGTGGCGCACGTCGAGTGATACATTTAGCTTAATTTCTCGGTAAGTGGGGCACTGCTGTTGGTAATATTGCCGTTTTAGACGTTGTCATTCATTAAGCTTTCACTCTGACATTGTTATTTGCCTTTAGTGTCCCTTTAAGGCATGTAATATTGCGTGGCAGAAGCGTAGAATCGCGCCAGGCGTCAAAACATGTGAATTGCGCAGTGGGTGGGTGTTTTAAAAGCCCACCCATTACAAAGCGCTCAGACATATTTAATCATCATCAGCTGCAAAAGCACCAACAAAATGAGCAGCTGCGTAGGTTCGCGTGTTGCCTTTCGGACGCGTAGTGGGCCACTCACTGATTCGCGAAAGGAAGAATTGGGCCCTTAACAAATGTGCTTGCAGTAGACGTTCTAGGATAGTTTGAAACGGCCAATGTTACGCGCACAGTCGTTCGTATCCTTACGGCACGGTTGAGACATGCAACGAGAACCGAAGCCAGGCTAGCAACTGAGAATTGTGATGCGCACGGGACCCGATTACGCTATCGCGTTCTACTCTTGAAGGCGAAGCTCGAGCGTCCTCCAAGTTTTTTTTCAGTTTGCTTGCCACTCTGATCTCTGCTGTGGTTAAAGCGACCCTCTATTTTGACTGCCTCGATTTATTCTTCAAGCCTTATTCTCGTTGGTTTCTTTGACTAAACTCATAGTAATACTTCTCAGTGGAGCAAAGCACTTGCAGGTGACCGAAACTTACACTTAGCACGCTTCGTGTTGAAGACGAAACGATTTGAGTCAGCCTTTGAAAAAGTTGGTTAGAAAATCGTTGGCCCAAACCAAGAACGAGGACGTAGAAGTAACACGGACAAGCGCACACTCGCAACTGGTTTTTATTAAGAGCCTCTTTGAAAAAGTCTTCATTTGGTTTTCTTGTACGTAATCTGATGAGGTCAGACACTATGGTTCTGCTTTTCGCGTTCACCGGCTGGTCAACGCTTCTTCAATTGAACTATACTTGCGTATAAACTTGTTTGTATGCGCAAAGCGTTTGTTAGATAACGGAACATTGGTTATCGAGATAGGCTTGCAGTGCCCTTTACAAGATAAAAGCATTTGCTCGTTTACAACATAAAGGATAGATGGGTAAAAATAGCACTGGAATGCCACTAACGTATGGAGCTGCTGTACTGCAATACAAGTATTGAAGAAACGTACGCAAACTATCATTACACAGAAATGGAGCCCACTAAACAATAAAAACCAGGTATTGGGCTTCAGAAGCAACACAACGCTAAGCTTTTGCGTTTTATATGCTTACTTAGTAAAATGTTGATGTTATCTGGACCATGTCCTTACACTGCAGCTGTAATGCTATTCCTTCCAGTCTTTTTGCGTGTGTTCTCTAATGCTCACACGGGCGTGTTCGTTCGTGTGCGTGCGTACACATGCCCTTGCGCGTGTTGTGCCGCTGTATGGTTCGTGTGCAACGAAACAGTGGGATCGACATTGACGCCAGCGGCAGAAAGGAGGCACTGACGGTGGTGACGCCGAGCTCCGTAATTACATCTCACGCTGGGCCGTGGGATTTCGGGTACCAAAGGGGAAGCAGAGACGCGGCAGCCACTTAGCCTTTCTCGACGGGAGAGCCGCTCTCGAGACGCTGCTGCTGATGGAACTCTCGCTGCTGTAATGACCAGATACTCCCTTTCTTGTCTTAAGCGCTTGTTTCCTCACATCCACTTTTTTCTCACTTGGCTCAGCTGTTGCGACACTACAAGTTCTTGTGTTTCCTCGTCATGAAACGCCCCTTTGACGCCTCGTGTGTGAATTTGTCTTTCGCCATCGTTATCCATCGTGTTCAATGATTATGGTTTTGGATTTTTTTTTTACTGTTGCTGCTATCAGGGATCTATTGCTAATGTTTTTGGTGCAGTAATTGTCATTGTTATATTTATGTTGTGTTTTCTGGAGCTCATATATTAACCTCGAATTATTAGTTTTGTTTTGTACGAGACCCGACAATATCGGTCCGAGCACGACGACTGGTTATCACTCCTTCCTTTGCGATATGCTTATTGTTCTTATTTTCTTTTTATAGCACCATGTCAAACCAGCAGTCTCCTCAAAAGCGGTATTTGGATCGATTCTGTTTTAGTATTGTTTGCTGCAGCACTGGCAGTGTGGCCAGCGTGAATGTCTTGTATGTGATAATGATCGTGCAACGACGGCAAAATAACAGATGCTGCTGAAACTTTAAAGCGTGCGAATGCGAGCCAGTTGGTACGTACCCGTAGTTAAAAACAGCGCAAAGTAAATACGGTCAAGATGCACACAGGATTATTGCTGACTGCCAACTGCTTGGCACCAAGCAGTTGGCAATCAGCGCTAGTCCTGTGTGCATCTTGTCCGTGTTTATTTTGCGCTGTTTTGTAACTATAGATGCTGCTGCTCACATGCTTTATTAAATATGCCCCTTACAAGTTGTGCATTCATGCATTGGGACTTTTGCGACTGTAGGCCTGCTCATTAGTCGGTGAAAATGAATCAGCATTGAGCTCTTTGGTCTAAAATATCAATAAGAGCGGTCCTGATTGGTACAGCTGATGTCCTGCGGCTAGTGCAGCATATATGCTAAAATTCGCTTATTGGACATGGACGAAATTGGCGTATGTGCTGTTAATACAGCTATCACATTAGATTGGCTTATTTAGCCGCGTGCAAATGCGAACTGCTAATGGTATACCATGGATGACCACTTGGGTTACCACTCTGAAAAATATCAGACTTCAGTGAGCTTTGGGCAAACCTGATGATCAGCCTTCTACGGAAGACAAAAATTTCTTGTAGCCTAGTCTCACAACTTACCAGCTTAGAAGGCCATAAGTGCCATCTGGCAATACATGAAGGCAACTAATTTCAAAGCTCGTCTGCAGTTACGCTGCACTCGGCAAGTGAATTGTGTGACGCTTTCTCTCTTTTTCCCCTTCGTTACCCTCCACGTGTAGGGTGGCAAACTGGCCAAATCGTAGTTAATTTCTTCATTCCCTTTCTCTCTGTCTCTCTCTATTCGTGTGACACTGCCATCAGTGTAGACGTGATCTGGGGAACTGTCGCAACTGAAAATGTGCATATCGAGAGGAACATATGTAAAGATATACTTCATTTAGTGAATCAGTAGCTGAAATAGCAAGCTTACAATAGGACAGTCTGAAGTGCACATAGAAGTCAAGTCAAATGATACCAAAGCCAAAATTTGCCAAAGAGAGAAGAGAAAAGAAACACAATATAACCGAGCCCAGCTTGCTACAGCGCAATGAAGGTATCAAGATACAAGAAAACACATACGAAATTGACAAAAAAAGTGCAACAGCGAATCCGCTAGATCATTGATAGAAAACCTGCCCCAAGTGCAAAATTACAGCTGTAGAACCTATCTTTTTGTCCTTCTCATGTGACGCCGCTGTCAAATCTCGCCTGCGAAGCACGACGTGGTTGCCCACTAAGTTTTCATTTTGCCCAGGAACCAAAATGCATTGGCGGCGTTGCCGGAGGCGTTCGGGGTGTCGAAAAGTCGTTTATTTTCCGTGGCGTTTCTCGGTTGCCGTGAAGCTCGGCTTTTCGAGCCGCGACCGACGCCCATCACCTTCGGGCGTTATTTACCTATCGGCTTTGGGCAAACCTCGGGATCGTATATTACGACCTTCGGCTGGCACAAAAAGATCAAGCAAGCACTGACGTTGAAGAAGAGGTGGCTGAGTATGAAGGAGGCTAAAAGCGGCTTAAGCCTCTTGTGTGCCCGAGACTTTCTCCTTGCCGTGATTTTTGAAACTAGTTCTGGCGTATTGCGGAACAGCATCGCTATCACTTTGCCTTCCACCTACAGCTTTCCTTTATTTAAATAAAAATAAGTGAAGGAGTTATTCACTTGGTTATTGGTGTTCACTTGGTGTGCCCTTGGTTATTAGGAATAAAATGAAGTTTATGAAGAAAAATGTGCGCTTCGGTGGGTTCAAAAGTTCTCGTTTTAACACAGCCGGCTATGTTTGGTACAGACAAGCACTGTGTGCACACACGCAATGTGGTTGTCAGTGCTCATCACAAATAGCAGTGTCTCCAAAGAAGCGTTAGAGGGTTTCACTGGTTTATGCTGGACCTTCGATAGCCGCGGGCCTAGTATTTTGGTTAGTGAAAAAGTTCGTCCCAAGTCCAGTAAACGGAGCTCCTGTTCAAGTCATGATAAACATCCTCGTCATGGCGGCATGAACATGTATAGCAAAGCAATGAATTGGAATAGTTGGTGCACGTTCATGTTGTAGATGGCACACGCTGAATTCCGGATAAAAAGTGCTTCGTGTAAGCGCTTCCGAGTCGTAGGCGATGCATGAAAATCCTTTTTCTGACTCACAAAACTGGTTGGACGCAACAAAGCCATCCACACGTGACGATTGTTGCTGAATGCACACCGTCTTACCGTCCAGCCGTTAGCGATAACGACAGGCCCGTAGAGATGTCGAGTGAGATACCTTGATCGACGCGCCTCTGCTAACTATAGGTGGAAATGTCACGAATGCCTTTTTGTGTCGGCTAGTCAAGCTAAAATCTCCGTGAACTCTAGCCTCAATAAATGCCAGCAGATCTCCAAAATTAGTGTTATACTGTGTCAGTGCGACTGCGTATTTAATAGAAGAAAGAAAACGGACCGGATAAATTTGTATGACATGATATTGCGAATGCTGTGTAGAAGTCGACACTTTCAAAGACTGAAAGGCCTGTTTCTGTGCGACGACTTTTCCGCGTAATTCGTTATGGATACTATGCTAGAAAACTTGTGTCTGCACAGTACGAGGTACCGATGGTACACTCTTAATCAAGTCCTGGCTAACTCATGCCCTGTAGGCGGGACGCTTCAAAACTCAGGAAAACTCCCGGCTATAGTAGGCCTTCGAACAGGAGTTAGCCGTGACAAGCGTATATAAAAAACGTGCACCCTTCACCGCCGCCTTATAGACGGCCTGCAGTATTAGTCGCGCGTCGGTGTGGGCCGCGTAAGTGAGAATCCTGGCTACAGCTCAGCGTATGCTCCCGCGTGTTATAACTTGTCGGCGCAAGCGTCGGTGTATACGCATGCGCCGACAGCGTCAGCCGCAAAGGCGAGCTATGCTGCGAGGAGGTATACGCATGGAGCTAACTACGCGCTTTCTCTTGCGTGCGTGAGAGAGAATAGGGGCTGCAACACTCTCCATTGCACTCCGCTTCTGCTGTTTTTGCGCAGAGAAAGAAAGGAAGGAGGTAAAAGCGAGAGTTTGAAGATATTGTGCGACGGGAAGGGGGTTGCGTTTTTGGCGCGAGTGGTTAGTTTTAGCGCATTCCACGACAGCGGCGGATGTTTAATAGGTTGGTGTGGTTTGTCGAGCGTGCCGCGTGAGCCGATACTCGGCCGCCATGGAAAAATTATCTTGCCTCAATATTAAGGGGGTGTTGCGAGGACATAGCGACACCCCCTTGCACGTGCCATAGCTACACGCAAGCAGTTGACGCACGATTACGACGCTTTCGCGCCATTTCTGTCTCGCTGGTGCGCACACTGCGGACACAGCCCGGCGCATCGTACCCGCCTGGGTGAGTGTTCTTTCTTCACATATATGCTCGTGCTGTTAGCGTTCACATTGTTTCATACTTGCGCTGATATATATGAATGATGGTATTGAGCTGCCAGAATATTCTATTGCCGGCTTTTGAAATAACTATACGAGTATGCGTACAAGTAACTATACTAGTATACGAGTACTTATCTTTGTTGTAAGTCGCGCACGTGTTGTCGTGCTGATCGCATTTATTGTGAACTCTTATACAGTTCAGAGGCTTTCGTCGCTCTTGACAGGTGTCACTGAGATAATCAATTCGTGTTGCTTGACAAGCTGTGTAATTTTAGCTCTCGCATGGCTTCTTATCTTTCGGCTAGTAACTGTCCTCTGCATTTATGGTCAATGATACAATGCGGCAATCAAAGGAAGCATATTTTTGCTAGCAGTTGAATGATGATAGGACGTCCTTTCATGGTAGGTCGTTATACTTCGCATTTACATTTCTTTTTTTTACCTTTGGGAAGCGGAAAAGTTTTCCCCCAATCAAAAAGTAATAAAACTGCACTTACGAGTACCGAAGACGTTAGTACCGTTTCATTGGATCAGGCGCTCATAGATACGACTAGCGGCATCTCTTGTTTTTAGGAGGAAAAATCTGCAATTTGACTTTCTGAATAGCGACAGTCTTTAAAACGCGTTTTGCTGGCTAATTTCTAACAAGTTTTAAAGCCAGCCTCATTCATGCTCATGAATACATTTGCGTATTTACTCTGCCCCTTCACTGATTTCTGTGGTTTCGGGTCACATTTGCCCAGTGGTCTAATGCAGTGCCAAGTGAAGTGTGGACAAGTACATCAGTGCATCATGCACCATGGCTGTGGTGCCTGTGCAAATTGCTGATCTCGATGAAGGTAAAGTAATGCGTCATATGTAATTTAGACGTTAGCTAGTTGATGGCATTTTTGTTCTCTCATCCATCATTTCATGCGATGCAAGAGCGATATATAACCGTGGTTGTATAAAAGTATTGTTGTTTTCGTTGCCAGCTTATTATTTATGTTGGATTGCTCATTGTTAATGTTATTACAGAGAAGTGAAATTCATACAGCAGTCGTAATAAGGAATATAATTGTTGTTCATCCTCGTGATAGTATACACAGAATTTGAATACGTTTGGAGGTGATGAAACCTTCTGACACAAGAGCCAGGCGCAGTTTTATCGAGCAACTGGCCAGAAGCTCACACCTTGCAGGGTCTCCAGCAGCAGCAGCAGCAACACCGGCCGTGGTGTTGTTTACAATGCCGTAACTGAGCATGCGATCTTTCTTCTTGTGTTTTTTATTCATTTTCTTTTTTTTGCGTTTCACTCCCATCTAAATATCTTATTTACTTAACGAACGAATCGTGAGTCTATTGTAAAACTGCTTCCCTTGTACGTGGTTCTCATCAAATTGCGACTGTGCTGTGGTTTTCACTTGCAGCCGACATTCGAAACAGAGCTTCCCTTCTAAAAAAACTGGAAGTTTCATGGAGAAGCTCAACAAAGTCAGTCATCTTCGGTCAGACGTTCAATGCCCACATGTATTTATTTCGTTGAGGTCGACGAGTATTTCTGAGGAACTGATGTTAAGCTTTCTTTCATAACTGTGATAAGTTTATGGTTAAAATACTATAAGAAAGCTTCATTAGCAGCTTCTGAAAACACTTTTGTAATTTCCAACTTCTGTGACACTATCTATTTAAACAAAATTCGACAAGGTGTACAACAGAATGAGAACAACCTCTTCCCAAGTAGAAGTTTTTTTGTGATGGGCTAAAAGGGCAGGTGATCTAAGAACATAACGTCGAATGTGTCTTCTTGCTTTTTTTTTTTCGTCAGGATGACATGCCAGCAGCCCGTCCATCGCCTGACCCCGGAGTTTTGGAGGGAGTACGACAACAAGCCTTTCTACTGCGATCAAGTGCAAGAGAATTTGAAACGTTCGGTTGGCACAGTTCTAGAGAAATTTGTGCTTGGCGATGTACGATACGATTATTTTGTGCTTGACAATGTACTATATTAAGGTCCTCACGTACCCAACTGGGTATGCTCAATGCTTCGTCTTGTGCAGAGTGCAATGAGAAATACCCAGTTGTTTCCCAGGTGTTTTGCCGGTGGGAAGCTGCTGAAGAAACATTGAAACGATAAAAAAGAATGATTAAAAGCACCAGAATATCGGATGTCACGTTTATCGTTTCCTTCAGCGCTGAGCATTGCTTTTAGCGCTATTTGTATTTTTTTACAATAAATACTTATTTTTCCACGTGAGTAGTACCTGTTTCTCGCATGCTTATACACGCTAGACACAGCAGGTACTGTTGAACTATGAAGCTGATAGGGCCAGTCAAGTGATGATTCCGCTGAATGATTCCGCTGAACGAAAATGATTCCGCTGAACGATACATTTACGAGGAACATGGTGCATCCATGCTTTAACCGCCGTTACTGAAAAAAAAAGAATGCGAAGTTTTATACGCATGTCTAAACGCACTTCATGCTTATAGTTTCCAAGTTACTTGTAGTGGTTACTCTAGGTAACCATCAAGGGGAAACTGAGTGTAAAAACTCTCCTATGTGATGTAGTCGGTTCACGTTAAAAAAATTTCAAGTGGTTAAAATTAGGCACTATTAAAACTCGGTACCCAGAGCTTCGTGTGCACAATTTCTTGTGTTTGTTGCCACTGCGCATCTGTCAAAGACTAGACACTGGTATACGCACGTTACTTTCCGAATACAGTATAGCGTACGTGCGCAGCCAACGCAACCTCTGCGTACACAATTCTAAAACTCCATTAGCCAACAATCAACCACTACACGGCGTGCCATTTGACGTCAAGGGAGTCCGCATTAGGGATACCGCAACCTGACTGCTTTCTTGGTTCTTGTGCATGCCACAAACACACAAAAAATAGTAATGAAGACGCTGGATAGGATCAGTGGGGGATTAGTGAAGATACCTTCGCCCTCAAGTGGACATAAAATAGGTTGGTAATGATGAAAAACAAAATGCTTCCTTGGACAAATGCGCGAATCGTTTGCCGTGAAATGTACATATCTAATTTAATGCTCTATTAAAAGCAACGTCATGCTGTCGAAATCAAGTGCGAGCAGTAGAGCTCCCACGAGGTTTCTAGATTTCGCAAAACCGTTCACGCTTTTCTCCTAAATCCATGTTAAGCAATGTCTAAGTCTGGAAAACAATATTTGCATACTTAAATTACCGCCCTCTGGAACGTACATATGTGCCAGCGCGAAGTGCGTACGCCGGTGGGTGTACCTCGTAATAACATCGCTTCATTGGCCTAAAAAGTTCAGAAATCGTCAAACACCCTCATGTTCGATAAATGACCACTCTACGTTAACTTTCTTGGGATAATATATCATAGTTTAGCAGTTTAAGTTCCTCGTGACGACTGCCAAACTGAGGCGAAACCGCTTTGTATATGCGCAATAAAAAAAATTTAAAATCCAGCTTGCACCAAAAGTTGCATCCTTCATAGACCATACGTTGTCTTTTAGCATCTGCGCATAGCTCTGCAACACTAGAACCTATTACTCGATGGTGTCAAATTCATTTTCTATTAATGCACCACTATACTACGTTCTGGATTTCTGGTGTGCGCAACACCTCTCAGTAATCCGCACATAAAAAAATTAAGTGCGTGTACACGTAAAAAACCCCAGAAGGCTATCCCATGCACTCTATAGCACAACAAACTAACAGTCGCGTGCGCATGCAAATGCAGCTGTGGGGATGTAGCTCGCCAATTTTGCGTGTACCGCCGTATTAATCGCTGCGAAATATGCCAAAAATTTATTGAAAGGTGAAACTTGTATAGAGTTAGGCACTGCATGCCCATGAAGGTGCCTTTCGCACAAATACTGCGTATAGTACATTGCATGGACTCGCGCTTCCAGAAAATATTCTAGTAAACTTATGTGAAAAATATTGTATCATCCAGTGTGAGTTTAGCAAATTCTCCGCTTTGAGACGAGTATGAGGTGATTTAACTTGCGTGGCGGGACCGCTATACCCGCATGAATGGAGATGTTCTAAAAAATATGGCCACTGATGTAGTCGTAACAGAACGTCGCAAATATTTCGGCGATAACTACTGCCGGATATAAGATCCTGTTCATGTTAGCAGCCAATTCCCGCCTGCGCACTGCGTGTCAGACAACGGCGAATGCCGAGCCGCCATGTCTTTAGCGTGGACAGCCCACTTCACGAGCCACGTCTGTCGCGCGAGTGTCGTCCAAAGTAAGCGCATGTGAGAGGCATTTCTTCCGTGGCGCAGTCCGCCGAGCGACCGCGAAGCTGCATGCAGTCAGCTCTACCTCCTCGCTTCCATGGTCGACCGAAACGTGGGCCGCACTTTCTGTTGAAGCAAAAAATATCTGCGGGAATAGTGTCATTCGTTTGAGGGGAAGCGACGTGCACTATCCAACGTTTAGAACCAAGATGAGTTCCTTTACAAGTGAAGTTCATCTGCAGTGCGTGCGCGGCACACCACACCTGCTCGAGCGTGTTCGCATATTATACATATTGCCGACAATACCACGGTTATCAGCGCATGTTCATCTTAGTGTGTAATTATTACGCGGAGAGGGTCGAGCCAACAACGGTAAGAAGTAAAAGATCCTGGCATATGAGCGTGAGCGCTTTGTTCTGAAGCACCGTCGACTACGGCTTCGAAATAAACTGAATAGGCTTAGTGACGATATCGGCTACCGGCCCGGTAACCATCGGCGGTGAAGCGGCCAGCGACGTTACTTAGAACACGGCTAATCTCCGTCGTTGCTACGTCGTTGCTACGGCTACGTCGCTGTGCGGTTGGCACGGATGGATTCCGAGCTCACATCCCACGGCAAGCGAATCTTGACGTTGAAAACTCGTTCAATCCACGAAGGGCAACAAGCTGGCGGCTTACGTGAATAGAACTGGGGTATTATGAACGCTAAGATTCTTTAAATGTCACTGAGGTGCCAGTGCCAAATATATGCGGAACAGGTTTACCTTTTATACCAAACACGCAAATTCGCTTCAAGCATGCTCCGAACAATAACTTGAGTGACCCCGTATATATTTTCACGAATGTCATTTAAAAAATGTCTCCTTACGTATCAGTGAACGCTGCATGTATAATAACGATCTCCACTGCACTAATACGCCAGTGTGTAGCGACCTATTGGTACATATAAACCCCCGTTCTTTTTCAACGCTGTCGCCGCGGCGTGATGTGGTGTAGTGGTTAGCGTACGCGCTTGCTGATCGAGTGTTCGCAAGTTCGAATCCGCGAGTGTTTGTTGTGAATTTTTCTGTGGTTTACTTTTGAGTGTAATATGTGTATATGGATTATGTATATCATAAAATATGTGTCTAAGCCTCCAAATCCCCGATTAGAGCTTAAAATCAATTTTTTGTTTCGCCGCTTCATACACCGCCTATAGCTAGGACGTGCCGTAGTTGGGACACACCGTAGCTAGGCTCACGCGGAACGAGGCACTCTCCATAGCCGGCCTCGTAACTAGCCGGGATTCGAGACGAAAAATCTCCGGCCTATTTGAGTCCCGCCTATGATATGAGCCGCTGAGAAAACTACTACGCCGCGGGACAGCTACGGGCGGCGCCGGCTACAGGTTGTGCCGGCTAAACAAACAGTCTATAGGCGTTAGATTTTTCGTCTCGTTTCCGGGCTATAAACTGCAACTTTAAGCAGGACATGATTAAGAGTGTATACTCCCATTTATCTACTGTCGCTTCCTACACTCTTAATCATTTCCTGCTTAAAGTGGCAGTCTATAGCCCGGAAACGAGACGAAAAATCTAACGCCTATAGACTGTCTGTTTAGCCGGCACAACCTGTAGGCGGTGCCACCCGTAGCCGTCCCTCGGCGTAGTAGCTTTCTTAGCGGCTCATCTCATAGGCGGGACTCAATATAGGCCGGAGATTTTTCGTCTCGAATCCCGGCTAGTTTAAGGCCGGCTATAGACATCTTCTCGTTCTACGTGACCAGCTGTCCTGGCTACGGAGAGTCCTACCTACGCTGCGTCCCAGCTGCGGCGCGTCCTAGCTATAGGCGGTGTACGAAGCGGCGAAAAAAAAAATGATTTTAGGTCACCTTTTAAGCTCCATTCGGGGATTTGGAGGCTTAGACACATGTTTTATGACATACATAATCCATACACACATAATACATTCAGAAGTAAACCACAAAGAATTCACAATGAACACACGGGGATTCGAACTCGCGAACACTCGATCGCCAAGCGCGTACGCTAACCACTACACCACCGCACGCTGCGGCCACTGCGGTAAAAGAACGGGGGTTTATATGCACCAATGCGTCGCTACGTGCTCTGGCGTATTCGTGCAGTGGAAGTCGTATTAAAATGTAGCGTTCACTGATACGTAAGGAGACATTTTTTAAATGACATTCGTGAAAATATATATGGGGTCACTCAAGTTATTTCTGGGAGCATGCTTGAAGCGAATTTGCGTGCTTGGTATAAAAGATAAAACTGTTCCGCATATATTCGGCACTGGCGCCTCAGTGACATTTAAAGAATCTTGGTGCGCATAATACCCGAGTTCTATTGATGTTAGCCGTCAGCCTGTTGCCTTTCGTGGATTGAACGAGTTTTCAACGTCAAGATTCGCTTGCCGTGGAACGTGTGCTCGGAATCCATCCGCGGCAACCGCACAGCGACGTAGCCGATTACCGACGGAGAATCGCCGTGTTCTCAGTAACGTCGCTGGCCGCTTCACCGCCGACGGTTACCGGGCCGGTAGCCGATATCGTCACTAAGCCTATTCAGTTTATTTCGAAGCCGTAGTCGACCGTGCTTCAGAACAAACCGCTCACGCTCATATGCCAGGATGCTTTACCTGTTACCGCCGTTGGCTCGACCCTCTCCCCGTAATAATTACACACTGAGATGAACATGCGCTGATAATCGTGGTATTGTCAGCCGTATATACAATATGCGAACACGAACCGCACAGCGACGTAGCCGATTACCGACGGAGAATCGCCGTGTTCTCAGTAACGTCGCTGGCCGCTTCACCGCCGACGGTTACCGGGCCGGTAGCCGATATCGTCACTAAGCCTATTCAGTTTATTTCGAAGCCGTAGTCGACCGTGCTTCAGAACAAACCGCTCACGCTCATATGCCAGGATGCTTTACCTGTTACCGTCGTTGGCTCGACCCTCTCCCCGTAATAATTACACACTGAGATGAACATGCGCTGATAATCGTGGTATTGTCAGCCGTATATATACAATATGCGAACACGCCCGAGCAGGTGCGGTACGCCGTGCACGTACTGCAGATGAACTTCACTTGTAAAGGAACTCATCTTGGCTCTAAACGTTGGATAGTGCACGTCGCTACCCCTCAAATGAATGGCACTACCCAGTAGACATTATTTTAGCTTCAATAAAAAATGTGGGCGACGTTTCCGTCGATCATGGAAGCGAGGAGCTGGCGCTGATTGCATGCAGCTTCGCAGTCGCTCGGCGGACTGCGCCCCGGAGGAAATGCCGTTTATGTTGGACGCCACTCGCGCGACATACGTGACTCGTGAATTCGGCTGTGCACGCTGGAGACGTGGCTCGCGGTTCGCCGTTCTCAGGCACGCAGTGCGCAGGCAGGAATTTGATGCTAACATAGACTGGATCTTATATCCGGCAGCACTTATCGCAGAAATATTTGTGGCGTTCTGTTAGGACTCTATCAGTGGCCATATTTTTGAGAACATCTGGATTCACGCTGAGCGGTCTCGCCGCGCTATTTAAATCACTTCACACTCATCTCAAAGCTGCTATATTTTTTACATAAGTTTACTGAAACATTTTCTGGAAGCGCGAGTCCATGCAATGTACTAAGTATAGTTTTGGTGCGAAAGACACTTTCATGGGTGCCTTGTACAAGTTTCACCTTTTGATAACTTTTTGACAAATCTCGCCGTGATTAATATGGCGGAACACGCAAACATTTACGAGCTACATCCACACAGCTGCATTTGCATGCGCACGCGACTGGGCAATATGTTTGTTGTGTTAGAGTGCATGGGATAGCCTGGAGTTTTTTACGTATACACGCACCTAATTTTTTATGTGAGGATTACTGAGACGCGTTGCGTACAGCAGAAATCCAGAACGTAGTATAGTGCTGCATTAATAGAAAATTAATTTGCCACCATCGAGTAATAGGTTCTTGTGTTCCAGAGCTATGCGCAGATGCTAAAAGACAAGGTATGGTCTACGAAGGATGCAACTTTTGGTGCAAGGTGGATTTTTTATTTTTTTTTATTGCGCACATGCAAAGCGGTTGCGCCTCAGTGCGGCAGTTGTCAGGAGGAACTTAAACTGCTAAATTATGACATATCGCAAGAAAGTTAACGTAGACTGGCCATTTGTCGAACAAGGAGTGTTTAACGATTTCTGAACTTTTTAAGCCAATGCAGCGATGTTCTACAAGATACACCCACCAGCGTGCGCGCTTCGCCCTGGCACATATGTACGCTCCAGAGGATGGTCATTTAATTATGCAAATATTGTTTGCCAGACTTAGGCATTGCTTACCGCGGATTTAGGAGAAAAGGGTGAACGGTTTTGCGAAATCTAGAACACCTCGTAGAAGCTCTACTGCCTGCACTTGATTTCGACAGCATGCCGACAGCATGTACATTTCACGGCAAACGATTCGGGCATTTGTCCAAGGAAGCATTTTGTTTTTTATCGCTACCAACCTATCTTATGTCCACTTGAGGACGAAGATCTCTGCACTAATCCCCCATTGATCCTATCTAGCGTCTTCATTACTATTTTTGTGTGTTTGTGGCATGCACAAGAACGAAGAAAGCAGTCAGGTTGCGGTATCCCTAATGCGGACTCCCTTGACGTCAAGTGGCAGGCCGTGTAGTGGTTGATTGTTGGCTAACAGAGTTTTAGAATTGTGTACGCACACGTCGCGTTGGTTGGGCACGTACGCTATACTGTATTCGGAAAGCAACGTGTGTATACCAGTGTTTAGTCTTTGACAGATGCGCAGTGGCAGCAAACACAAGAAATTGTGCACACGAAGCTCTGGTTACCGTATGCTAATACTACCTCATTTTAACCACTTGGGATTTTTTTTTAACGTGAACCGATTACATCACATAGGAGCGTTTTTGCGCTCAGTTCCCCCTTGATGGGTACCTAGATTAACCATTAACAGTGAGCTTGTAAACGATAAGCATGCAGTGTGTTTAGACATGCGATAAAATTTCGCATCGTTTTTTTTTTTTAGTAGCGGCGTTTAAAGCATAGACGCACCGCGTTCCCCATAAATGTACCGTTCAGCGGAATCATTTCGGTTGAGAATGACTTCACGGACGATACCAGCTGCGTAGTTCAAGAGCACCCGCTGTGTCTAGCGTTTATAAGCATGCGAGAAACAGGTACTGCTCAGGGGTAAAAATAATTATTTATTGTAAAAAAATTCAAACAGCGCTAAAAGAAATGCTCAGCGCTGAAGGAAACGATAAACGTGTCATCCGATGTTTTTTTTTGGACAAGTATATTTTGGTGCTTAACAAATACCTTTCATCTTTTCAATGTGTCTTCAGCAGCTTCCCGCCGGCAAAACACCTGGGGAACAACCGGGTTCATAATACTCTGCACAAGACGAAGTATTGAGCATACCCATTTGGCTATGTGAGGTCCTTAACATAGTACATCGTCAAGCACCAAATAAGGGCTTTCTCTAGAAGTGTGCCAACCGAAGGTTTCACATTCTCTTGCACTTGATCGCAGTAGAACGCCTTGTTGTCGTACTCCCTCGAAATTCAGCGGTCAGGTGATGGGCGGGCTGCTGGCATGTCATCCTAACGGAAAAAAAAAGAAAAGCAGAGGACACATGCGACGTTATGTTCTTAGATCACCTGGTGTTTTCGCCCATCACACAAAAACGTGTACCTAGTAAACGGACGTTTTCAATCTATTATACACCTTGTCAAATTTTGTGTAGACAGCGTCGCAGAAGTTAGAAATATGAAAGTGTTTTCAGAAGCTGCTAATGAAGCTTTCTAATAGTGTTTTAACCATAATCTTACTACAGGTATGAGAGAAAGCGTAGCATGATTTCCTCAGGTATACCCATCGATCTCCACGAAATACATGCGGGCATTGCACATCTGACCGAGTATGACTTTGACCTTGTTGAACTTCTCCATGAAACTTCCAGTTTTTCTTAAAAGTGAAGCTCTGTTTCGAATATCGGCTGCAAGTCAAAACCACAGCACAGCCGCAATTTGATGAGAATCACGTACAAGGAAAGCAGTATAACAATAGACTCACGATTCATTCGTTAAGTAAATAAAGTGGCAGGTAAACTTGGCTTGAAACTTGGTTGCACACTATTGCACAATATTGCAAACGAATTTACTTTAATACCAGGGGAATGCCGGTTACGGCAAATATTTGAATGGTAGGAGCCAATGCATGATTAAAAATTAATGCGCTGCCGCGGGTCAATGCTCGGCTGCGATATTTAGATGGGAGTGAAACACACACACAGAAAAAGAAAATGAATAAAAAACACAAAGAAAGATTGTATGCTCAGTTACGGCATTGTAAACAACACCACGGCCGGTGTTGCTGCTGCTGCTGCTGCTGGAGACCCTGGAAGGTGTGAGCTCCTGGCCAGTTGCTCGATAAAATTGCGCCTGGCTCTTGTGTCAGAAGGTTTTGTCACCTGCAAACGTATTCAAATTCTGTGTATACTAACACGAGGATGAACGAGAATTATATCCCTTATTACGACTGCTGTACGCACTTCACTTCTCTGTAATAACATTAACAATGAGCAATCCAACATAAATAATAAGCTGCCAACGAAAACAACAGTACTTTTATACAACCACGGTTATATATCGCTGTTGCATTGCATGAAATGATAGATGAGAGAACAAAAATGCCATCAACTAGCTAACGCCTAAATTACATATGACGCACTACTTTACCTTCATCGAGATCTGCAGTTTGCACAGGTACCACAGCGAAGTATAACGACCTATCATGAAAGGATGTCTTAACATCATTCAACTGCTAGCAAAAATATGCTTCCTTTGATTGCCGCATTGTATCATTGACCGTAAATGCAGAGGGCAGTTGCTAGCCGAAAGATAAGAAGCCACGCGAGAGCTAAAATTACACAGCTTGTCAAGCAAGACGAAGTGATTTTCTCAGTGACACCTGTCAAGAGCGACGAAAGCCTCTGAACTGTATGAGAGTTCACAATAAATGCGACCAGCACGACAACACGTGCGCGACTATGGAGACGGATGACGATTACAACAAAGATAAGTACTCGTATACTCGTATAGTTACTCGTACGCATACTCGTGTAGTTATTTCAAAAGCCGTCAAAAGAATATTCTGGCGGTTCAATGCTGTCATTCATATACATAAGCGCAAGCATGCAACAATGTGAACGCTAACAGCACGAACATATATGTGAAGAAAGAACAGCACTCACCCAGGCAGGTATGATGCGCCGGGCTGTGTCCGCAGTGAGCGCACCAGCTAGACAGAAATGGCGCGAAAGCGTCGTGTAATCCTGCGTCAACAGCTTGCGTGCAGCCATTGCAGGTCCAAGGGGATGTCGCTATGTCCTCGCAACACTCCCCTAATATTGAGATAAGAGAACTTTTCCATGGCGGCCGAGTACCGGCTCACGCGGCACGCTCAACAAACCACACCAACCTATCAAACATCCGTCGCTGTCGTGGAATGCGCTAGAACTAACCCACGTCGCGCCAAGAATGCAACCCCCTTCCCGTCGCACAATATCTTCGAACTCTCGTTTTTAGCTCCTTCCTTTCTTTTCTCTGCGCAAAAACAGCAGAAGCGGAGTGCAACGGAGAGCGTAGCGGCGCCTATTCTCTCTCACGCACGCAAGAGAGAGTGCGCAGTTAGCTCCATGCGTATACCTCCTCGCAGCATTGCTCGCCTTTGCGGCTGACGCTGTCGGCGCATGCGTATACACCGACCCTTGCGCCGACAAGTTATAACACGCGGGAGCATTCGCTGAGCTGTAGCCAGGATTCTCAATTACGCGGCCCGCACCGACGCGCCACTAATACTGCAGGCCGTCTATAGGGCGGCGGTGAAGGGTGCACGTTTTTTATATACACTTGTCACGGCTAATTCCTTTTCGAAGGCCTACTATAGCCGGGAGTTTTCCTGAGTTTTGAAGAGTCCCGCCTACAGGGCATGCGTTAGCCAGGATTTGATTAAGAGTGTAGCTTGGCCAGTAATGCGCCACGCCTGTGAGGTGAGGGACGTTTACGTCTTTAGTAGGAGTCAAGTGTCTGGGTGAGGAGCTTGCTGATTTATTAGTACATTTACCTGAAGCGAAGCCAAGCATACAGTCACCAAAGCACCACCGCTGCATGCTTCACGCTAATAAAGGAAACCGCAGGAGCCACGTGGCCAGACGTCTGCCAGTTCTCTGTCGCAGCCCTTCGCCAAACTCCTCCGCGTGCTCTCAGCGGGAGTGCGAATGAACCATCCGTATGTGTTCTGGGCGTTCCGTTTCTGTTTTCACCAATTGAATGTAACGTGCACCACCAGAGCAAAGATGACCAGCTAAATAAATCATTTTGATTGGAGTCATCTAAGAAGAGTTCCCTCAATCATCGTGCTCTGCTGGCCACACGTACGAAACTAATGAAAAACCATGGTTTACTTGAAAAGTCTGTTTTTAACCTTAATGTATCTTCCCAGAAAGTAAGGTAGCGTAGTTTTAGACGTCGATTATTTTAGCAGGGACTCCAGCTGTTCTTCTTCCCTGTGCAGCTTCCTTATGTATGATAGCAGATATTGAGCTAGAAGGGCACAGTAAATACTGAATGCTTTACTTCGAGGTGGTCGTCGTTCGTGTCAAGAAAAAGAAGTTACATAGCGCAGCCACGAAGAAAAGATGTCGTCTGGTGGCAAGTTCTTTAAGAATTCTCGGGGCATGAAGAATGCAAGGCTTCAAAAGCACAGACTTTTTATTTAAAGCATGATAGCCGTACATGTAAGGCTGACTTGGATTTCAGCAAAAGAAGAAACGAACCTTAACGCACCAACATAAAAAAACGGAAAGGAAAGGAAGAAGTTCAAACACCAACGAAACCTGAGTTTCAAGAGCTCGCCTACCGCGCAGCACATCAACCGGTCGGGCACAATGGCGTCTGAAATCTCGTATGCCGGTGACATCTTCCTTTTCAATTCAGCTTCGTGCTTTCCATCCAAAGAAGAAAGCCACGTGAGTTCACAGACGAAGTTCCTGTGCGATAGCAACTAACTTTCCCGAATTTGTTATTTTCTCTGAGTTGTCGTTATGAAAAGCAATGATTTTACATAGACTTAGCGTTTTCGTCGTCAATATATTTATAAAAAGAACCTGTCCGGTTTAGCAGGGCACCGCAGCCTTCTTCCGCAGAGAAATCACGCGTGAAGGCGCACTTAAGGCACGTTCACACCGAGCGCGGATCCGCAAAGCGGAGAGGCGGATCCGGAAGGCGGACGCGGATTATCCGCAAAAGCGGAAAACCGGCGGCCGCTTGCCCGGATCGTTCCGGACCGATTTTCTCCGCGCTAAAAGTTGGCCGCTTTGGCCGCAGCCAATCAGGGCTCGAGACGCGCGCGCGCAGTGTCGCGTAGTGCCGCAAGATGGCGACACGCCCACTGTGGATTGGTGGATTGCTCAACTCCCGCGGCGAAGGGGGCAGAAGGCAACGCGGTCGGTCTGAACAGCCGCGCGCCCACGCTGCTTCTCCGCCTTGAAAATCCGCTTGCCCGCTTGCTTGCTCCGCGTTCGGTATGAACCTGCCTTTAAGAGCGAACGAAAATGTTATCTTGGGCCCCAAATGGAAGAGCAAGAGTTGAGTGTCGCTAGTACAAGTACAGAACAATGGGGTGCAAAGCCACCACCGCAGACTTATGTGCGCTTGATTTAATAATTTCAGGCTGTTATGTTTCTGCGAAATGAACGGGTTATGTAGCATGAGGCATGATGTAGGTGCCAATGAGAACTTCCGTAGTTGATGTTCCTGATACGGTAGACTATAAATGCCCGCCAGTAATACTACGAACAGCCGGTATACGTAACATCCACATTAGAAAGGAGGAACTAGGTCTCTTAGCAATGTGCCATGTAGTAGACAACGATAAAATATTGAATCTGACACAAAATGGTCCATGCGTTCGCTTTACTAGGAGAAACACGAATACACGCATTCGTTGCAGAGGCTTAGACAGGGGGGGGGGGGTTTAAAGCCTTTCGAAATTCTTTTATTTTGCATGTGTATATATTCAGGCACACATACAAACGCACGCAAAAACATACACAAAGTATGGTTGAATCTCCCGCCCCTCGATAAAAATTTCTGGCTAAGGTACCGATTCACTGCGGCATGAAATCATGTACGCTGATATAAGGAGACATTTCCCGGAACCACTTGCACAATAGCATTAATATTCCACAACGTCAAATATTACCCGCACATCCCCCCCCCACACGCACAAACAAGAACACGCGGACAAATACACCTGTGTGCATGTGTGTGCGCACAGGAAAATACCTGGCCCAGGTGTCTGCCTCTAACACTAACGCTATGTCGCAGCGTCCTGAAATATGTCAGTGCTCTTAAAGTCCTACAGTAACAAAGAGGAGTGACTACTGATTAGAGGTGCCGTTGCGCACTGCATGTTTTTCCTTGATTGTCAGGTTACTCACTTCTCTCACGAACGCACTCCGAGAGAGCGCGCGAAAAGGTTAGCGCAAACCTGGGGAGAGCTGCAGTCATAAAAGCTGTCATGAGTGGTTCGTTCACGGGCGTAAATGGGCCTTTTCGGCTGAACACGCACCGTGGACCCAAAAGCGATAGGGTCAGCAAAAACCTCCATGACGTGATTGACTTTTCCGAAAAGGAAAAGGAAGGCGGAATTGCAAGGAGGTTGTATAATGTGGAAGGGGAAGAATGCAAGCAAATTCAAATTTTGATCTGCGTGATAAAACCACTTGCTGGACAGATTGCACATTACGTTGCGGCCACTACCGAGGAGGCCCCTTTTCTCTTCCTGCATTTGCTGAAGATGACGGCCAAAGCTATCTTTTTTATTCTCAGTCGATTGCATTGTACTCTATCAGCCGCATGTCGCTAGGCATCAATAACGATATAAGTATGCGTCTTGTACGTAATCCGCTGTTTCGACACAGCAGGCCTCGCTCCTCGTTGGATTGACGGACTGTGTAGTTGGCGAGGAATGGGTAGAAGGTGGAGATTAAAGAGAAGGCGGGCTTATTTATTCAGTACACTCACATGGCGTGCTGCGTACATTTCAATGACGACACCATGGCAGGGGAGAAATATCCTGTGACCTAACGCGGTAGTAGAAGGCCGAAGCCACAGAACGCGCGCACCCGGCGTTTGGTAGAGTGACTCACGTACCTTAACAAAGTGCTTGTGAGTCATAAAGATAGCCACTAAATAAGTTCTAGAAAATGACGCTTTACTAATAGGGAAGACGGATAATTAGTTGTTTTTAAATGTTTTTGTACTTCTCGACGTTTTAAAGGAGTGATTTCGCTGTTCAAAATGTCTAATCAGCAAAACCGTGGCGGCGACCGTTGCTTCGTGCCCCAAGAGATTCAAGCGGCCCGCTCTTCCATTGTCATTCAAAAGCCGTTCTGGAAAACCACTCGACAGGCACGACGGTCTTCCGTCAGGAGCCGCTAGATAAACAGAGGACAACCACGTACGCACAGCGAACGGAAACTGAGGGTTGTGAATGGGGTTGCGGATTTGCATCTCGAATGACTCGGCAGGCGCCCCTGATTGCGGTCGAAGAGAGGTTTGTCGCGGATTGAACCGCAATCGGTGCCTTCTCCCTAAGGAGAGCAAAGGAGGAAACCGGGAGGTAAGGCCTTAGGATGGGCGTCGTCGCATGTGCTGAAGCGTTGAATGGACAAGACGAAATGACAGAAAGTTCGAGGCACTTTACTAAAGTAAGAATCTACCTCTGTAGAAAAAAATAAACAAAATAATCCAAATAGGAGAGTGCATTTGTGCCACGCTTATCTCACTATATCAGCCACATAATCTTTAGCTTGTTTGCCAGTGTTCAGGTGTAGAATTTGCTGAGCGATCTGGTTGATTACTATGTGCCTCAGAGATCGTACTTGCTACAATTGATCTTTTTCGTATATTATTAGTATTTAATAGTCTTCAATAATCTATCTTTCTCTTGTAATACATCTCAATATAAATTGGCTACTAAGTAAAGAAAATATTGCGTTGCATCTTTAGGCAATGCGAACCCTAACAGGGCTGACGAACACGGCTGGGGACAGAGCTTGGATAACTTCACCGAATACCCTCACCTAGTCTACTGTTAATCGACCCCGCATGAATGCGCCAACGAACGCTGCTTATAAGACGCATGCGCACGAAGGAGAATGCGACGTTGCGTCGGAATATAACACCCTTTAGGTGTCACCGTGTATAGTGTACGAGCTTGGCAATCGCGTGTCACGTACACAACCACTCAGTTTGCACAAAGACGCCGATTCGCCTCGTAACGCTTGGGTCAAAGCCAAACAATGCGGTATATCTAGCTCCTCGCCGACTGCTTTGCATAACATCGATTCTGACAGGGCGTGGAATCTGCCGCACCTTTCTTTTTTATGCTTATGCCGCATCATTTACAAGCAGTTCGAATAACAGGCGCGCCAGGAAGTTTATCAGTTCAGTGTCCGAGCGGCCGATACAACAGATAAATATTTTTTTTTTGCGAACGGCTACCACGCATCTGCTTTAAGTTATGCATGGGATAGCATAAAGAAGTTTGTGAGCGTGGTGACACGATTGTACGGCGGTACAGGCGTTTCGTTGTGTGTGTGTTAGACCTTTTTGCAGTGAAAGCTGTTATGAGTTTACTTGAAATAGGAGCGCGTAACGTAGACAAGGGCTTAATAACACACGGACAAGCGCTGTTATGAGATCACAACAACAGCCGTTTTTGCCGCCGTAGTTGTCCGCCGCCGCCGGTGTCCGTAACCGTTATCACGCTAACTGATAAAAAACGAAATAAGAAAAAATATCCAGGACGGAACGAGGTTCGAACCTGGGTCCTCTGCGTGGGAGCCCAGTATTCTACAACACAGCCATGCCGGTGCTTGAAACTCCGTCGCAAAACGGCCCTATACAGGCTTTATGTCGGGAAGGAACCATATTAACATACTCAATATAGCGTGGTAGAAGAGCCAAATAACAAGCAGGCGTCGCACAACTGCGAATTCTGTAACCAGGCGCCTCACAATGCGAACTGCGCAACGAGTGGGTCGTTGAATGCTTCCAAACCTTTACAAAGGGCTCAGCCATAATTCTTCATCGTAATCAGGCACAGCACCATCAAAGTTCGCATATTGCCTTACAGATGTGTAGCGGGTACCACGTTTCTCCACAGAATGACGAAAAATGGCATAGTGGCTACTCCCCTACTTCACAAAAAATATGATGGTTTATAGCGTAGTGGGTATACCTCTCAAGTGTATTTGTATATAGTTGCCAAGGAGGAGGATGAGGAGCAGGAACACGCGAAGTGTGTTCAGCAGAGACTGAAGCGCCATGAGGATTGATTAGTCGTCTTCTGGCAACTTCTGTCTTCTGGCCGATGTGCACTGTGAATCTGCATGTCGTTGCGACTTCGGCAACGGAGGCCAAGCTGCGTCAGTTGTGTCCATGCATTCCATGGTGTTCTGTTTTGTACAGGCCGTCGCCGATCTGTGGGGCTGCGGCTTCGCCAATGTAGGCCAAGTGGAATCCACAGCAACCATGCCTTTCCACGCTATATAACATATGTTAGATAGCGTGGTAGGAGAGTGGAATAACGACCGGGCTAGTTGGTTTTTGTAGAAGAACTGATAGCTGGGCCAGTTGGTGACAATACTTGAACATGTTTAACTTAGCGCAACGACGACGTGGACACAAGGGAAGATGAGACAAACCACAGCGCTAACTCGTAACTGAATATTTATTAGAAAATATGAACGAACAAAAGGACACTTCAACCTTCACACCCATGTGACACACAAAACCAATGAAACGGCAGGTCAGCTGACATCTTGAACAATAAAGAGCCTCACGCAGACCACGTGTACTCTCCAACACCAGAAAAGTTAAGATACCATGCTATCTAAAAACGTAACCTCGCTATCATAATAATAATATCTGGGGTTTAACGTCTCGAAACCACCATATGATTATGAGAGACGCCGTAGTGGAGGGCTCCGGGAATTTCGACCACCTGCGGTTCTTTAACGTGCACCTAAATCTAAGTACACGGGCCTCAAACATTTTTGCCTCCATCGAAAATGCAGCCGCCGCGGCCGGGATTCGATCCCGCGACCTTTGTGTCAGCAGTGGAGCGCCATAACCACAAGACCACCGTGGCGGGGCCTCGCTATCATGTAGGGCAATAGAAGGTACGCCAATGCACTGTTCGCCCCCCTTTTTCTGATATTATAAGCTTCAATTATTTCTCGTGTGGTTTGATCTCGGTGTGTCGATAGCACTTCAGCCTCGTGAAAGATGGGTGCGCAATGGCACTGCGCAACATGTTGGGACACATGTGAGTATACATTCCCTTGCAACGAACGCCTCCTTTTTTTACAGTGTAGGAAGGGTATCGTGTATCTTTTGCCGTTTTCATGTGGTCATGTATATATTGGCCAAACGAGTAGATGCGCATTAACATTAGGTTGGTGCAACACAGGCGTTCGTTGCAAGGGAATGTATACTCACATGTGTCCCAACATGTTGCGCAGTGCCATTGCGCACCAACCTTTCATGAGGCTGAAGTGCTATCGACACACCGAGATAAAACCACACGAGAAATAATTGAATCTTATAATATCAGAAAAAGGGACGAACAGTGCATTGGCGTACCTTCTATTGCCCTACATGATAGCGAGGTTAGGTTTTTAGATAGCATGTTGTCTTAACTTTTCTGGTGTTGGGAGTACACGTGGTCTGCGTGAGGCTCTTTATTGTTCAAGATGTCAGCTGACCTGCCGTTTCATTGGTTTTGTGTGTCACATGGGTGTGAGGGTTGAAGTGTCCTTTTTTTCGTTCATATTTTCTAATAAATATTCAGTTGCGAGTTAGCGCTGTGGTTTGTCTCATCTTCTCTTGTGTCCACGTCGCCGTTGCGCTAAGTTAAACATGTTCAACTAGTTGGTTTTTGACTTGATTACCAGCGAAAATAAAATAGCCATGAAGAAAGATGTACACATGACGACCGCCAGACTTCAACTTGAAGTCTAGCGATCGTCATGTGTGCATGTTTCTTCATGCCTGTGTTATTTTCGCTGGTAATATGTATTCAAGTAGAAAATTAATGTCAACGCAGCCATTTACAACCCCCCCCCCTCCTGCCCTGAGGAATATGGCTCTTTTTGCAAAGACAAAGCTTGTTTAATGAGCTCACAACATGCCTGCAAGAGACAACAAGCTCGTCGGCTGTCGCGAAACGACGTTAGTCTATCTACGTGAATTGAAGAAATTGTTCCCTTGTTTCTCGACATTTACGAGAGTAGTACGATGTGTGCATAGTTAAATATAATCTCACGTGCTCTTCAGGTGGGACATGAGCGGTAAATAGCGCATTAAGAGAAATTATGTAAATGGCGAATATATTTTACTTACGCACGTATAGTTACTACTGAAAGAGTTTAAATTATTAACGAAGACAGGTTTACAAGTGTTGACAGAGGCCCAACGTCATCTCTCTTGTTGCCAAAATGTGCGCTACTATACCGCAACATATATAAGGGACCTCTGAAGGCTGAGTATTGATAATACACAGACATCGCAAACGCTCAGCGCTATACGCTGCTTCGAAGTCATTCAGATGCAAGTTTCATTTGAACTAAATTATTTCAGTAATACGTTTGTCACCTGCGATTACGCCAGGAAATTTAGAAAAATACTCATTCCCATTTTATATTTATTCCATTCCTTCATTTCCCGGATCTTTCGTCACCACTGTATCCATTTATACGACCAGAACTGCATTACTCATATGCGATCAGATGATTCACCGCACCTTTGATTAGGTGACAAACATGCGAAGATATTGTATATCTTTCATCCATAGTTTTGGCCTAGGCTACTTTGTTTATGATCAGAGTGCAACCAAGCAGGGATGCGGAATGCATCATGTATGATAAAGAAAAGTACATATAACAAGGTCTAGCGCAGTTCATCCCTTCGTTGTACGCATTTCTTTTTTTGTTCATGCGGTTATCGTTATCATTGTACAAAATTACAATTATATAAAATTTCCACCTCTTGTGGAAGAAGGGTCTCTTCACTGGCAAGGCTTGCTTAAAAGCTATCAGTGCCTGCGGCCACTCACCAGTAAGCGTCGCGCACGGACCCCATGATGCGTCACCCCTTCTCCCGCCTTCTTCCGCCCCCGGCGCCCGCACGCTTATACGACCAACATCCCAAAGGCCTCACTAAAGGAGTCGGCTATGTTCCATGAGTGAGTACTCCCCCGTTCGCCTCCGTATGAACCCCTCTTTTTACATAGTATTCTCGTGGGAGCAGTGTCAGATTTCCCAGACAAATGTGCTTTAATTAAAAGCTAATATTTAAGCGACAGGAAGCCGGAAGCTTTACATATTACTGGAACGTTGGAGATTTGAAATGCACTTTGGCCGCGCTGTGCCATTTGTTCCCACTTTTCCTTAATCCTCTAATCCTCCCCTAACTCTCATATCTCGTATCTCTCCTAGGTTACTAAAATGTATCCATTTGCGTAACTCGCACATTAACTGCAACGTTCTTACCTTTAATGGGCCGGCTCAACACTAAAAAACTGATGCATGATCTTCATCGACGTAGCGACCTAGTGAATATGATGCTGTCTTATCTACGACAAGATGCGATGCTTCAAACAACGGCAATAAGACTCTGCCGCAGTGCATTTAAGTTAAACGAGATTTTACACTGTCCTAATGCCTTCGTAAGAATTTTCTACTCTACAGACACTTGTGTTTTTTTCTCGAGGTATTCAGGAAGCATGTCCTAAATGAACACGATGTTTTCTGTTGTGGTGTGTACAGGGGTGAAGGCGTGCACAAGAGCCAGTGCACAACAGAAATTTGGGCGAGTTGGTTTCGACTCTAGGACATGAAAAGGGGCGAAATAGACGACGACAAAAAATAGGAAGCACAGGACAAAGCGCTTCGTCTTGTGTTTGCTATTCTGCGTCGGCGTCTTTTTTGCCCCTTTTCACATCAAGAGGCCAACGCCCACACATCGCTCTTCTACTTGATAGAGACAGATAGAGAGTACGGAAACAAGGCCTGTAGTCACAATAACGACATTTGTTAAGGGCGTGTTAAAACGCGGGGAGGGGGGGGGGGGCAGGTAAGGCAGCGTGCCGAAGTGGGTTGGTAACACGGAAACATCAATACAAGTAATAAAACAAAGGGAGAGCGGGGCACGTAGGAGGTTCGGGGCATTCCGTTGAGTCACGCGAATGTCACAGGTGAGCACTGGCTAAAAATGATAATTTCGCGGTGAAAAGAACGGTTAGAAACTCTTAGATAAAAAGGTGAAATTTCACTGGTTTTTGTTGCGTACCTCCGACATTTAAACCGAATACGACTGTAAGCACAGTAGTATTCGGATTAGGTGTGGCCGTATATCAGAACGAACACTTGTACCTATACATAGTCCTCCATTTCAACGATTGAGTGCATTATTGTCCCTTTCATTGACCTAACAAGCAGCAGTATGCGTGTTTTATATCATGAGGTTTACTTATCTACAGAACGTAAACATCATTTTTAGAGTACAAGAAGTGCTCATGCCTGTACGCTGCACTCTACGAAGTTATTGCACCTCAGGGGTTACGTTGAAAATGGAAGAACGCCAAAAATTTGGGAGGTATGAGCTGTAGTCAGCGTTCAGTTGTTACACAGCGCCTGTGTCGTCGTTTCTTTTTCTCGTCCGTGTTCCGTTCGCCCTGGCCCTCATGAGTTAAGTCATACTCAGCAGGTTATAATGAGTAGCTTTTCAGCACAGTGGTCCCCTAAGGCATAGAGCCCCTGCTGTAGATAACAAAAAAAAAAAAAGAAAGTACGCGTAAACGTAACAAGGCTAAGTTCTTCCTCTTCCGGATAGCGCGCTAACGCAGTCATTTGCATAGCCGCCTACAACAACAACGAAGACAGTTTTCCGAGTCACACGTTTGTTTACACGAACACGCGTCAGGTTTCGACGGCAAAAACAAGGACGGTCATTATGCGCCTCCAATTTGCTGCCGGGTTCAGAGTAAGCACCTTCACCGCGCCATGCAATGCGTCGTGTCTCTGGAGACTACGCGCTAGCTTAGACCTTCACGGTGTTGCTAGACGAAGTGTGAGGGGACGAGGCGAGACCTGAAAACAAAAGAACGCCACAGACTCCATTTAGTGACCGCATTGTGCGCGGCTCGGCCAGTTATGCAACCGAGAAAACGAAACAGTATACACACGTGCGTGCTAGCACTGGTGCTGAGGAAATGGCGAACAACCCTGAATTCTTTACTTGGCTATTGTTAGGCCGCTAGCAGAACTGCTCGCTGTTATCGTTGCTCTTTATTCCTCTTTTCTTCCTTCTATCCCAGTTACACCTATATACTCGCACACACTGACGCGCTCTCCTGTCCACACGTTATGCACACTGCACAGGTATTACTTCCTGTGGGCTGTAGACAACCAATTCGTTCTCTCTCTCAGTCGTTGGATAACAATATTTTTGTCCCTTGAACTTACATGCTGCTTGGAATTTCGTGGCGACGGGTTTCGCATGATTGCCTTTTCTCAGCTGTCGCAATTCGTGAATGGTCCCAGGAATGTTCTCAACACTGCTCTATCAATGAAACCAGCCGGGTGCGAACGGCGAACTATAAAAGCAGCAGAGAAGTGAAACAAGCGCATCGATGCAACATTGTGTGCGTGTTTGGCGTTGCTTTGTAACCTACGTTCACCTACAAATATACAGAGTGATTCATTTAGAAGTGACCTATTTCATTGGCCTGTACTTTTGTTGCAAATTATTTAATTTTACTGCAGTTTGCGGCAAAAGATTCAGGAAGCACGAAAATATAGCCCGCATCATTTTTTTTACGTGTAATGCTGAAAAAGAAGAATAAATAAGAAATAAAGAAAACAGCGACATTCCGCGAAATTCCATACAATGAGGGACTGCACGCTGTTGGTCAGAACAGTTTGACGTTTCGGATAGTCATTTAAACATCTGCTATAGGGTAAGTGATTGTAAACCGTTATAACCTTTACAAATGTTTGATAGTCACGTTTGGCATGCCGCGTGGCAATCAGACTTGGGCGTTTTATAGGCGCAAGCCATTCCTCCTCGTATAGCGTCTCGCGGTTTTTGCTATTCCTTATTTATTCTGGTTTCTTTGCGTTGCACATAAAAAAAAAACGAAAAATGTAATCAAATTTTCATCATTCCTGAATATTTTGCTGCAAACCGCATTAAAATCGGACACTTTGTAACAAAACTAGAGACCAATGAAATAGGTCAGTTCTAAAAGAATCACCCTGTATTTCCTTACAGATATGCACAGGCGCTCAGAGGCGGCATGAGGCCAACTTTTGCAAGTGAACACGCTACAAAAGCAATCGAAACAAGGAATCGACTGCTTCCGAACGCCGCATCAATGATAATGAATTAAGAGGACAAAGCGGAGATCGCGACACACACAGAATCATAGCTACGTAGCTCTAAGAGTACGCACTGTAATTTTGAGGTTCGTAGATTTCGTTGCGTGTAGAAAGCATTTCGATCCACCTGTCGGTCAGGACGCACATGAACAAACATTCGCACAATATTTACGGTGGTTACACCTGTTGATTTACAAACGGCGACTGCGTTACTGCGAGCACTTCCGACCTGATTACTCGTGAGGTGCGAGAGCATGCACGTGCACACTGCAAAAGCACGGGGAATCTTGAATATCGATAAACAATTATATCGGGCAAGTTGGTATAGATCCATCTTGGTAGGAAGCGCACACAGCTCTTACAAGACACGAACGACGAGCGAGGACACGAAAGACAAGCGCTTAACTTCAAATAAGCGTTTATTGCACAACGTCAGAATATATGGGGGGGAGAAAAGAAACAGGAACGAAGACCAACCCACCAAAGCCCACGTGTCGTGCCGTACAATAGTCATCCATTATTATCAACCACACCATCCAAAAAACAAAGTTCTCTCCACGTGAGCGAGATAAAGTCATCACGTGTCATTTCAGCTGCTTACAACAATCAAACGACTTAACAAATCCCTGTCACGATATAAAACGCATGTGTTGTCAAAATACCACACTCTACAATGAATAGCCAAGTGTCCATCTGTTTCTTTATGCACTTTACTGTGATGTTCTTTTACCCTCTCATTAATACATCTTTCAGTCTTACCGACGTATGCGCGACCACAAGACAGGGGAACTCTATACAAAACGGACTGAGCATACTCAACATAGTCATTACGATGCTTAATCTTGCAACCCTTCTTTTCTTTCAGCACGGGACAGGTTTCGATACGTATTTTCGGCAGTTTCTCTGGAGCAGACATGACCACTTTTACACCCACCTTATTTCCAATCTTTTTATTATTGGAAATAAGGTGGATGAAACATAATCGGCCGCGTGA
This sequence comes from Rhipicephalus sanguineus, assembly GCF_013339695.2. Lineage (NCBI taxonomy): Eukaryota > Metazoa > Arthropoda > Arachnida > Ixodida > Ixodidae > Rhipicephalus > Rhipicephalus sanguineus. Next base: position 163,498,996 of record NC_051181.1, on the reverse strand, counting down.
TGACACTTTCCTGTAGCAACTTAACATGACTGTTGTCCCTTATATCCATGGCGCGGCACACAATCTTAAGTTCACTCCTCCTAAATTGTTCCATAATTTTCATAACCCAAAAAGTTCAAAGGCGTTGAAATTGGTAGGATACGAACACAATAAGGAACTGTTAAAAATATAACAATGCTTAGCGTGTTAATTTAACCAAAACGTCCATTACCTTCAGAGGTCCTAAATATGAAGAAAAATATTTTAATTGATGATGCCATATAACTCGTTTCGTGAACGAATCCAGCCACATTTTTCAGAACCAGAGCTAGAAAACTTCGATACGCCTAGAATGGATGCAAAACATAGGTTACACCGTAAGGAAGGAAAAAAGCAAGAAAAAGCAAGAACAGAAGAAGACAAGGAAACACTGATGGCCAGAGCCATGGCATAGCTAAGCAGGCGTGATCAGCCGGCACACCTTCGATCGCATATCAAAACAGCATCAGTCTCTCGAACAGTGACAGCCGTTGCCGCTGAGGCCCGAAGGAACGAAACCGGGTCTGAATGTTGCTTTACGCCCAACTTGGACGTAAGATATTATTTTTCTTCTTTTTCTTTTTTTTTGGCGTGATTGAAATATTTTTGGGGAAACGGCACCAAATTCCTGAGTCACTGTTTCTGTTTCTGCGTTGCTCGAGTTTTTCGTATGGCTTATTGACAGCTTCTAACGTGGTACTTTCCGCATTAATAATAATTTTTGGTGTCTTACATCCCAAAACCACGGTATGATTATGAGAGACGGCATACAGTGTAGGGCTCCGGATATTTTGACCACAGAGGGTTTTTTAACGTGCACCAAAATGTAAGTATACATGGGCCTCTGGCATTGAGCCTCGATCGAAATGCGGCCTACGGGGCCGGGATACAATCCCGTGACCTTCGCTTTCTTCAGTAAAACTGGGTCTTGGGCGAGTTGGTAATGCTTCATCTTGAACTAACACTTTGCGTGTTGTTAGTTGAAAGTGCTACTTTCTGGCATGAACCATTCGAACAATTATTTTGAGCTTCATATCCCGTCACCTCTATATACATACTGTCTGTTGATGGAAGCGGGAACAATACAAAACGGGTGCTTGTGAAAATTACGCCATGGCATTCGTATAGTGTGCCTCTTCCGGCATCGTTTACCACATCCGGCTACCGCATTTCGTCCGACCTGATTTTATCGACCTTCGGCTAGCATAACCCTACACCAAGAATTCTGGTTGACCTCCCTAACTTTCTCTTATTTTATTATCTCTCTCTCTCTCTCTACACCAACATCAACCTATGTAAAAAAAATTGGCGAAGCTTGCACTAAGCCGCGCAAGCCTTGAAACAGCGAAACTGGACGATTCTGAAGACTAATCTGTTGCTTCTAGGTTGTTTCTAGGCCTTAGCTTGGTGGTGCAGGTTGTTTCTAGGTTGCTTCTAGGTCCTTGCTAGGCTTTAGCTAGGTGATGCTAGGTTGTTTCTACGTTGATTCTCAGCGCAGAGAGCTTCGAGTTAAGCCACAGACAGTCACAGACACGACAAGGGAACGTCGTCTTTGGCGTAGGCCTTCCATCGCTTCGGGGTCTTCTCGCAGCCGCCTTTTCCTTTCCCTTGTATTCTCTAGTAGTACGTACTCGGGGTCTTCGGCTCGCCGCCGTCGCTTCGCAGCCATTTCTTGGGCTAAATGTTGCCTTCTTCCTTTTTTGTGGACCAGTGGTGAGTAGTGGGATCAGGGCTGGGCAAAGATACTTTGAAATTGTATCGCGATACGATACAAGATACTCAGGCAAGAAGTATTTGAGATATAGATACAAAATACTGCCGCAATAATTGTATCCGATACGATACTTGGCAGTTGTATCTTAAGATACTTCGATACATTCTCAAATTTGTTATTATATAGATCCATATGATGTAGCAGCAAACGCCTACGCACAAAAGTGTCTGCTTGAAAATTTCTTAACTGCGACCTACTTTGTTTCATTTGAATATCTATTAGTACCTCAAAAGTTCTGCCCTTCTTGCTCAAAGTACATTAGTTTCCTTCCAAAACAACCTATTGGAGTTTGTTTTAGCTTCTTCACAGGACAACTATTTATACACTTTGCTGACAGCGGGTCTTGCTTGTCAATTTCGCAATTGGTGGCAGTCGCTGTTCAGCGTGTCGAAGAGCTAGCAGGTTGCCATATAGTCACAATAACTTCAATAAGAAGCCTTCACACGACGGTGGAAATACCGGTGTGGACTTTTACCTTGTACGTAAAAAACCGTTTGCGCAATACCGTATATCCGAACAGGTGTACAGCAGCGACATTTTTTTTTCTTTATTTTTTTTTGGGGGGGGGGGGGGTGGCGCGTGGTGTATACTGGGGGTTTGAGACCTTTCGCTAGCGGCCTGGGCCGCGCACATGACCGTCTTCGTTCCATTTGTTTTTATTTTCTTAATAGGTATGTTCGTGAGCTACACAGATATGACTGGTCTCAAGCATTCCTTTCGTGAGGACATGTGGTCACCATGTGCTGAAACATAACCGTGGAACAAAAACTCTATAGTTCAGAATCCACGTGCAGATTTCACTCGTTGTGTGCATCGGTACCGATATTTCTCGAATCCTGACTCTAAATCCCTTTCAGAAATGACCTATATATCAGATATGGGATCCTTTCAAATGGAAAAGTGATTTTGTTTAAACTCTCTCCCGCCATCTTCACTGTCCCGACCCTTGGAACTAAATTTCGTGACTGCGGCCCGCTGGCTATAAGGCAAGTCTGAGACCACTGGTGTATACGTAGAGGACGTAAAACTGCAATTAATTTTCTTATTCTGCTTATCTGTTGGCGTAAAGGATTCTTTGTTGATGTACTGACTAACGTGCAATCTTTTAGCAATTTTTCTTCAACGAGAGAACATGTGCAACACAGAAACGCCTCAGACGTATTGTATAGTTGCACAAAGCGTGGCAGGACACCGCCGCTATTCGCGCTATTGCCACTTATAGCTCAAATTACGGGGCGATTAGTAATACATAACATATTTAAGAAGACCTAAAACAGAAAAACAAATATAAGGAAAATAGAGAATTGGTTCTGTATCAAACATTCTCATTGAATGAGTACAGAAACACAATACAGACGGCGCCCTTAAAAGCTATGAGTATGAAGTATCGTCAACTTACCTCTTGAGACAATACAAAATTCAGTGCCTATGGAAAATTGCCCGAAATGGCTCGTTGGGGCACTCATGAGTAAAAGGGAGCATTCAGTAAAAAAGTGTTTCTCGAATCCCCTTCCTAACGTGTTTAAGATAGCTCCTAATAATTTCCATTATTATAATGCAAACTCGATTTCGCTATTTTCCTAAGCGGTAAACAGAACGTTTCGTAATGTATACTCAAGGCACGCCTACATAATTATATAATTGTTTTCAAAATCACCTTAGCAACGTCTAAATGTGTCAACGGTAGTAGAAATAAAGCGGGCAGTTAAAAGAATAAAGCAGAGATCTTATTTTGGGAGCACGTTACAAAAGAGATACTGCAGTGACCAGACCACAGAAACAGTACACAGACCTAGGTAATGTATGGGATGCGAGATAACAGCTAAGAAAGCACTTGTGCTAACAATCAAATTATGATTTCATAAATTATTTGAATAAATGTAGCAGGAAGAGAACAATATGGTACGCCAAGATATCTCCTGTAAGGTAAACGCTTGCCTTATTAGATATAGCATCAGTACCAGTGGTTCTAAAAGTTGTTGGAATCTTATTTGCATATAGGTTAATTCATTGCGTGCAAGTCAAACTTACATCCACGAGATCCTTCAAATCGCTGATATGTCAAATCCACCAGACGCATAGCAACCCCATTCTTGCACGCATCACATTTCATTACGAAGCAAGACGCAAGAGAATCTTCAATAACGACACTGTAACAACATCAGAATTTGCGCGATCGACGCCGCACGCAGAGGAGTACGCGACGCAAGACGGTGGCTAAGAGAAAGTGTCACGGCATTGGCGCAATAAAAAAAAAATAAACGTCCGCGCGCTTGTCTTTCTTATCTTCTGCCCTCACTGGAGGACTCCGGCGGAAAAATAGAATTATGTCACTGCCCTTAAACTTATTCAGATGACTCAGTGACATCAGTGTACCAGTTCGAGAAGCGGAGCTTGGCCAACGATTGTTGTTTCGCACAGTTGTGTTGGGATAGAAGTATCTTGTATCTTAAGATACACGATACATTATCGAATGTATCGGAAATACAGATACAGATACTCGTCTCTCGAGATGTATCGCGATACAGATACAAAATGCTCATAGGGTATCTAAGATAGTATCTAAGATACATGTATCTTCGATACTGCCCAGCACTGAGTGGGATCTACACAATTTCTGTGGCACATACCTGACAGGCCGCACAGGATAGGCCGCACAAATTACGGCTGCCCAGCTTCGCTGTTAAATCTATATCCCCATCACTCAAGCCAGTAGTCCTAGCAGCGCAAAAGTCAGATGCAAATATGTATGCTTGCCTGCGGCCTACATTGTTCCTGCTTCCACTGCTACTTCAGCAGTTTCTAAGCAAGGCCAGATAAAGAATGTTGTGCTCGAGCTCGAGTACTAGAGAAACTGCGTGCATCGCCACCTCTGGGAGTAAGTGTAGTTCTCGCTGTTCGAGTGTGATCAACATAGAGACTTAACTTCATCTGTACTGTACTTTTACATAATTTCTTGCTATACGTATCGTTTCACGAGCAGAATATTTTATTGTTTGAGCTAGTTACACACAATCAAACTAGCACAAAAATGCATCACGCACACACGCATAAACGAACACGCGCGCTTTGAAACCTCTACGCACCGCTTAAGTACAAAGGTATTGTTCTTTAAACAACAGCCCGTCCCTCACCCATTTTGCAGTTCCCTTTGTATGCTATGCTTTACCAAAGTATAAGGGTGATCAACAGTGTCAGCAGCGGTTGTGCCGGCCTCACACCTTCATGGTCGTGGGGAACGCCGATAACCACCTTAGTTGGAATAACACATTTCGAGCTAGTTGGTTATTCATACCGATGCGAAAACAGCGCGTAGAGACGAGTACGAACAGACACTGTGCCTTGTCTGTGCGTTTTCTTGTGTCTGTTCGTACTCGTCTCTACGCGCTGTTTTCGCCTCGGTAACCACCTTAGCCCGCGTCCTCACCGGCGGCGATATGAACCAGCAGCGAGGGCCACTGCGCATGTCCCCGGATGCGGAAATGCTTTATAACCGAGTACAGCGGGCGGCCAAGCGTGAGTGGTCGGTAACCGCTTGCCAGGAGTGCTTGTGTGCGCGGCGTGCGGTCCGCCGGGGCCAGGGATAGCGGCACCGGCGTGGAAGTTGTTCGTTAGGGGTGTGCGAATATTCGAAAGTTTCGAATATTCGTCGAATATTACATTCGAAATATTCGTATTCGATTCGAAAATCGTGTATTCGAAAAGTTTCGAATATTCGATAACTTCGAACATTCGAAAAATTCGAATATGCAATTCTATTATAACGCATAAAATAACTCGTCTTCCACATTTCTGCTGCGTTCGTATCGCTAAAAACGTTGCCGAGAGGAGCGATAAACATCGTAAGTACACGGAGGCACGATATCTGCCTGCGACGAGCACGGAGCACCCCAATACGTATGATTTATTGCTGGTGCATCTCCGACGTGCAGCGCGGTTGGCGATCATGTAACCATACATTTTCAACATTATGCGGCCGTAACGTGCCGCACTACCACTCGCTCACTATGCGGGACCACTTTTGAAGAAGACAGTGACCCACGTGACTGGTGGCGGACTGTTCAGATACCCCAGTCTGGCAAAGCTTTGCCCCATGTAACTCCCTATACCAGCCACTTCTGTTCCAAGCGAGCGTGCCTTTACAGTGGCAGGGGGGGGGTGTCTCTGTTACGAGGGAGCGCTTGCTGCCCGATCATGTGGAGCAACTCATATTTCTTCATGATAACATGTAGTCATTACTTTCATTCTGCCGTGGTATTTGCTTGTGTTGTGATGTGCATTGTGCTAGCCTGGACATTGTGTTCTGGAGATAGCAGTGTATGTTGTGTTGCCAGTCAGGCTGATAATGTTTTTTTTTTTCAAATAGCTACCTGTTAAATGAAATATTGTTACTGTGGAGGCATTTTTCCTTTGATATTCGATATTCGATTCGATATTCGAAGGTGGATATTCGTATTCGATTCGTATTCGAAAATTTTGATATTCGCACACCCCTATTGTTCGTGGAAGTGGCTCTGACGTTTTGCTCTTATGGCCGTAACGCCTTTAAAGTTGCCCTCGTACTAATAAATGGTTTTCTAGCTGATTCCGACGAGCGTCCTTTCTTTGAAGTGGACGAGACAACGAAACCCCACATGGTCTATGCACAAGATCAGAAATAGAACCAACGCCAAACCATCAGCGCCGTGAAAATGCTCCAGGTGTCTCAACGCGCTGGCTTTCACGAGGGATATTCTTAAAGGTGTATTCCGCCTGGTGTGCCGCGCCTGCGTCGTAGCACGTGGAGCATCGGGCTACGGTAAAATAGGGGCAATTCCAACTGTCGGAACATTGTGATTTACTTCACCGTCACACTCATTTCTGCTTTGCCCCCCTTCGCAACTGCGCATAAGCCACCGGCTCCTGACAGCATCAACCATTTTTTCGAGCTGACGGTCCTATTGCTAACACGACATTACTCGTTCTCGGGTGCAGGACGTCGGATACCGAAAACAAATGATCGGCACATCTTGAAGAGACGCCGGCATGCGACTTCGAATCATCTGTGTAGGAAAGAGTACCATTGGGTATCTGCAAGGTAACGCTCCTGCCTAGCTTGAATTTCGCGATATTAGCATCTGCTGAAACGGCTATGCTGAAACAGTTAACAGGCTGATTTTATAAGGAAATGATGGCGACATTGTTATTTATCGTGCAAGTGATGTTTAACTGCTCAGACAATCAGAATCTGTGCGTAAAAAATCCTGCGCAAAGCGACCGTTGTACAATTAAAATTGTTACTTGTGTACTTGTAATATTTTGTTCAATTATATTCAGCTACTGATGTTCACAATGGCTCTGGAACATAACGTCTCCTGCGTTGTTTGTCTTTCATTAACATCTAGCATAGCCGTAGAAGAGACAAAGTATACAAGGACCAAGTGTCTCTTGGAAGCCAACTAAAGCTAGCTTGCGAAATGCCTTGAGCGATGAATAACATCACATGCATGTAACATAAAGAAGAGAGAGAGAAAATAAAACGTCATTCTGAGGGTTGAAAGAACTCGCTCGAAAGGAGACAGTGACGTTCGCCTTCATACAACACATTCCTTTTTCAGACCGAAGCCCTTCGTCTTCAATTTTACATGTAACATATTTACCCTATCGGCATGGAAATTGTGTTGACACGAATACGGGTGCTTTTATACGCGTGCTGGGTAGCTTATGACTATAAGAAAGCGACGGTTTTTGCAAGATATCTTTCATCGCGATGCACCGCATACACATAGCAACTTGAGACGTCAGCGTGTGCAAGAGTCTTTCAAACAATGCATAGGAAGCTTACTTTCAGAGAATTGGACGGCACGGAGACTTATTAGTGTTGGCCTCATTTTTATTTGAATGGGCTTTAGATATCCAGAGGGAGTCGACACAGCTCGTATCTGCGCTTGACAGCAGCGATGTGGGCGCTCCGAGTGGGAACTACACTTGCTGTTACAAAATTTCCTTATTCGCCAGAACCGTGCTCCCCTGTATGTTAATCTGAATTGACGCAACATAGGCAGCGAATTTGGCTACTATAATAGCCGCATGAATGTTGCGCTTCAATATGTTTTGTTCTCTTTGGAAACAAACATGTTGACTTGTACTGCTTCGGTGTGGTGTACTATTTTTTGCACCCGTTTTCGGCTCTTTACTGCGACGTACCAAACAATTTAAGCGGTAGAATAAAGTTTAGACGGCCGGAATATGAAGATTTTGATGAATGTGGTGTTTTGTGGCGGAATTATCAATTATGGCCGAATAGCGCCAGCACTTGTACAGCCGGCTTTCATGGCTCTTGCAATATAGTTCTTCCTGTTTCAAATTCGCGGCGATTGACAGGTGGTGGAAAAGCCTGTCGATTAGTTATTAGCGGTACGCTGTAAGCACAGCATACTGTTAATAAATGTCCCAGTCCCCGACAACTGTCGATTTTTAATCATGAGCTTCAACGCTTGCTTAACCCGTACAGTTAGAAAGCACTTGTTCTCAAAAAAACGAAGCAATCTTATTCAAAATTAATATCTTAACCTTTAGCGAAACCACCTATAAGAACATGAAGAATGGGCAGGAAAGCTGACAAAAAACTGAGGCGTGTGGGCATCGTCGATCTCAACGGCAGTGATGTTGAATATATATATTTCGCGTTTCTTTCTCCTTCTTCTTCTGTTTCTTTTTTTTTTCTCGAGTTTTGGCGATACTACGACATGTTTAGCAAACACCAACTCGCCCAAGAGGACGTTATCGTGAAGATATATTCTTTTCTTGTCAGTCGGTGTATTGATCTCCCGTGCCCCCCTCCGAAAGCTTTCTGCACCTAACGTGGTTCTGTACTGCCTCCAGGATCGGAGGCATTGCAAGCTTTCTGCACCTCACCTGGCTTTGCACTGCCTCCGTGATCGCTTCACCTTTGACCAAGCAAAGATGCCATGTGATGACGCCATCATGTGACGTTACGGTGACGTCTGATGACGCCATATGGGGACGTCATCGCGTGATGATGATTGTTTGCATCACTCGTGTTGACGCCGACGGCCAGTTTCGCGTGTGGTGAGGCATCTAAGGCTTTCGCCTTGATAATGCAAGGATGCATTTCATAATGACGCGGAGCGTCGACTTATTCACAACGTCGATACATTCGGACGAAATGACATGCACTGAGCTGAGATAATTAAACACGCACTCACGAGCACTGGGACGCGATCACCGCGTTCTTTACGTATTACGGCGCGCCTGTTCCAGATCGAACATAGTAACGAGTACAACCTGCGCAAGGAAAAAGAAAAAGAAAGAAGGCGGTGCCCCAGCAGTGCAAGTCTCTGAAATCTCGTCACGTTCGTAGCGCGAACAGTGACAAAAACGGCTCCATGGCGCGGAAACGAGGAAAGAGCGAGATAGGGCCGCAAGCGGATGGAAAATATAAGCAAGGCAGCAAGAAATTCCAGACACGATCCCTTTCTGTCGCCTAGTGGCATGGACGTACGTGCAACCTAGATTTCGGACCTGATGG